>NC_046294.1:81649297-81712885 GCF_004115265.2 Rhinolophus ferrumequinum | reverse complement strand
AAACGCTGCGCACTTTTCTGGGGTCCCTCGTCTCAATCGGCAGGCATGGCCATCAGAGGGAAGCGGTGCTGTCTGCTCTGCACTTACAGATAGCCTGCAGCTCAGTGTCTCCGGTGGGCAGAGCCAGTCACTGTGTGGCACAGGACCAGGTAGACACCCACATGCCCCTCACAACACCCCGGGGTGCCCCCAGCACCTGCACAGAGCAGAGCCTGTTGAGGGCCAAAGGGGCACCGCGCAGGAGGAAGACCCTGCACTCAGACTGAAGCAGGCCACTCACGGAAGGAACCCCGATGGCACTGGGGCTTCCCGGTCCGCATTTAGGCCCCTGGGGGTCCAGAGAGGCCACTCTTTCTTCGTGCCCAGGCCTGGGACTCTGCCGAGAACCCTCCATGCGGAGATCTCAGGAGACACGGGAAGGAACCCCCGATGACACTGGGCGAGCACGGTCTGCATTCAGGGCCCTGGCCGTTCTCTTGCTTCATTCCCAGGCCTGGGCTTCTGCAAAGAATACCCCATACGGAGATCTCAGGAAGCCAGGGTGACAAGAAATCCCAGACCTCCGTGCTAATCTCCTGCCCCACAAGAAATGCCATCACGAGCTCATACAGCGCCACTCGAGGTTTCCCGCCGGCGCAGAGGAAGAGGCGTACAGCCACATCCCGTGCTGCTCGCCCATGCCAGAAATCCTCCAAAAAAGTGAGCCAGGAGGGTCCTTCTCCCTCCTCGGCTCCCGGCCTTTCCCACAAGTGCCAGCGTGAAAAGGAGGCAGATGGAACAAAGGGGCAGAAGCGAACCCAGACAGACGGCTCACCCACATGTGACCGTTCCAGGCCCCGAAAACGAAAGACTTGTCTTCTGCCGCACAGGCGAGGGGACCCTCTGAGTCTGCCAACACCCCCTGAGCTGGGTTTCCGAGTCACAGGAGAACACCTAGACGCGGAGAGGCAAGCTGCACTCCAGAGCATCCACAGAGCACTTCAGGGAGGTGAGACGGAGGCCATCCCAGACCTCGCTGCCATACGTGCTGTATGGAACGGTCCTGCACCAGCTGTCCTTGCGGCTCCCAGCACGAATCCATAGCTGGCGAAATACAGGAGGAAGCAGGCCTGCTCAGGCCCAGTGACTCTCCCAGATCCTGCTGGAGGGGCTACCACTGTGCATCTCTGTCACCCAGGAAGCACAGTTCATCAGGCCCCCTGTTCTCCCGGCCAGAGGGCCTGATACGGCATAGCACCCTAACTATAGAAATTTTCAGCCCCAACTATAGAAGTTTTAAGCCCCTTCAGTATACAAGTTTAAACCCCTCACTATATGAGTTTTAATTCCCCTCACTATAGAAGTTTTAAGTCCCCTCAGAATAGCAGTTTTAAGCTCCCTCACTGTAGAAGTTTTAAGTCCCCTCAGTAAAGAAGTTTTAATCCCCTCACTTTGGAAGCTTAAACTCCCCTCACTGTAGAAGTTTTAAGACCCCTCACTATAGATGTTTAAGGCCCCTAAGTCTAGGAGTTTTGAGCCCTCACACTATAGAAGTTTTCATCCCCCTCACTGTACAAGTTTTAAGCCCCCTCAGTATAGACGTTGTAAGCCCCCTCAATACATTTGTATTCAGTCCCGTACTGTAGAAATTTTAAATCCCCTCAGAATAGAAGTTATAAACCCCCTCACTAAAGAAGTTCTATGCCCCCTAACTATAGAAGTTTTCAGCCCCCACTATAGAAGTTTTAAGCCCCTTCAGTATACAAGTTTAAAACCCCTCACTATATGAGTTTTAATTCCCCTCACTGTAGAAGTTTTAAGTCCCCTCAGAATAGCAGTTTTAAGCTCCCTCTCTATAGAAGTTTCAAGTTCCCTCAGAATAGCAGTTTTAAGTCCCTTCACTATAGAAGTTTTAAGGCCCCTCACTATAGAAGTTTAAAGCCCCTTCAGTATAGAAGTTTTAAGCCCCCTCACTATAGAAGTTCAAGGCCTCTCAGAATAGAAGTTTTATGTCCCCTCAGTTAAGGAGTTTTAAACCCCTCACTTTGGATGTTTAAAGTCCCATCACCATACAAGTGTTAAGCCCCCTCACTAAAGAAGTTTTAAGCCCCCTCAGCATAGAAGTTTTAAGTTCCCTCACCATAGAAGTTTAAAGCCCCCTCAATAAAGAAGTTTCCAGCCCCCTCACTGTATGAGTTTTAAGACCCCTCACTATAGATGTTTAAGGACCCTAAGTCTAGGAGTTTTGAGCCCTCACACTATAGAAGTTTTCAGCCCCCTCACTGTAGAAGTATTCAGCCCCTCACTGTACAAGTTTTAAGCCCCCTCAGTATACACGTTGTAAGCCCCCTCACTACATTTGTATTCAGTCCCCCACTGTAGAAATTTTAAATCCCCTCAGAATAGAAGTTTTAAACCCCCTCACTAAAGAAGTTCTATGCCCCTTAAGTATAGAAGTTTTCAGTACCCACTATAGAAGTTTTAAGCCCCTTCAGTACACAAGTTTTAAATCCCTCACTATATAAGTTTTAATTCCCCTCGCTATAGAAGTTTTAAGTCCCCTCAGAATAGCAGTTTTAAGCCCCCTCACTATAGAAGTTTTAAGTCCCCTCAGAATAGCAGTTTTAAGCCCCCACACTAAAGAAGTTTTCAGCCCCCTCACTATATGAGTTTCAAGTCCCCTCACTATAGAAGTTTAAGGCCCCTCAATATGGAACTTTTAAGCCCCCTCAGGATACAAGATTTGAACCCCTCAGTATATGAGTTTTAAGCCCCCTCACTACACAAGTTTTAAGTCCGCTCAGAATAAAGTTTTACATGCCCTCAGTTAAGGAGTTTTAAACCCCTCACTTTGGATGTTCAAAGTCCCGTCACCATAAAAGTTTTACGCCCCCTCACTAAAGAAGTTTTAAGCCCCCTCAGCATAGATGTTTTCAGCTCCCACTATCGAAGTTTTAAGCCCCTTCAGTATACAAGTTTTAAACACCTCACTATATGAGTTCTAAGTCCCCTCACTATAGAAGTTTTAAGTGCCCTGAGAATAGAAGTTTCAAGTCCCCTCACTATACAAGTTTAAAGTCCGCTCAGAATAGCAGTTTTAAGCCCCCTCACTGTAGAAATTTTCAGCCCCTCATTGAAGAAGTTTTAAGCCCCCTCACTAAAGAAGTTTTAATCCCCCTCAGCATAGAAGTTTTCAGCTCCCTACTATCGAAGTTTTAACCTGCTTCAGTATACAAGTTTTCAACCCCTCATTATATGAGTTTTAAGTCCCCTCACTATAGAAGTTTTAAGTTCCCTCAGAATACAAGTTTTAACTTCCCTCACTAAAGAAGTTTTAGCCTCCTCACTATGAGTTTTAAGTCCCCTCACTATAGAAGTTTAAAGCCCCTTCAGATTAGAAGTTTTAAACCCCTCATTATAGAAGTTTTAAGACCTCTCAGAATAGAAGTTTTATGTCCCCTCAGTTAAGGAGGTTTAAACCCCTCACTTTGGATGTTTAAAGTCCCGTCAACATACAAGTTTTAAGCCCCCTCACTAAAGAAGTCTTAAGCACCCTCAGCATAGAAGTTTTCAGCTCCCCACTATCGAAGTTTTAAGCCCCTTCAGTATACAAGTTTTAAACCCCTCACTATATGAGTTTCAAGTCCCCACAGTATAGAAGTTTTAAGGACCCTCAGAATAGAAGTTTTAAGTCCCCTCAGGAAAGAAGTTTTAATCCCCTCACTTTGGAAGCTTAAACTCCCCTCACTGTAGAAGTTTTAAGACCCCTCACTATAGATGTTTAAGGCCCCAAAGTCTAGGAGTTTTGAGCCCTCACACTATAGAAGTTTTCAGCCCCCTCACTGTAGAAGTATTAAACCCCCTCAGTATACACGTTGTAAGCCCCCTAACTACATCTGTATTCATTCCCCCACTGTAGAAATTTTAAATCCCCTCAGAATAGAAGTTTTAAACCCCCTCACTAAAGAAGTTCTATGCCCCCTAACAATAGAAGTTTTCAGCCCCCACTATAGAAGTTTTAAGCCCCTTCAGTATACAAGTTTAAAACCCCTCACTATATGAGTTTTAATTCCCCTCACTGTAGAAGTTTTAAGTCCCCTCAGAATAGCAGTTTTAAGCTCCCTCTCTATAGAAGTTTTAAGTTCCCTCAGAATAGCAGTTTTAAGTCCCTTCACTATAGAAGTTTTAAGGACCCTCACTATAGAAGTTTAAAGCCCCTTCAGTATAGAAGTTTTAAGCCCCCTCACTATAGAAGTTCAAGGCCTCTCAGAATAGAAGTTTTATGTCCCCTCAGTAAAGAAGTTTTAATCCCCTCACTTTGGAAGCTTAAACTCCCCTCACTGTAGAAGTTTTAAGACCCCTCACTATAGATGCTTAAGGACCCTAAGTCTAGGAGTTTTGAGCCCTCACACGATAGAAGTTTTCAGCCCCCTCACTATATGAGTTTCAAGTCCCCTCAGAATAGCAGTTTTAAGCCCCCTCACTATAGAAGTTTTAAGTCCCCTCAGAATAGCAGTTTTAAGCCCCCACACTAAAGAAGTTTTCAGCCCCCTCACTATATGAGTTTCAAGTCCCCTCACTATAGAAGTTTTAAGGCCCCTCAATATGGAACTTTTAAGCCCCCTCAGGATACAAGTTTTGAACCCCTCAGTATATGAGTTTTAAGCCCCCTCACTACACAAGTTTTAAGTCCGCTCAGAATACAAGTTTTACATGCCCTCAGTTAAGAAGTTTTAAACCCCTCACTTTGGATGTTCAAAGTCCCGTCACCATAAAAGTTTTAAGCCCCCTCACTAAAGAAGTTTTAAGCTCCCTCAGCATAGAAGTTTTCACTCCCTACTATCGAACTTTTAAGCCCCCTCAGGATACAAGTTTTAAACCCCTCACTATATGAGTTTTAAGGCCCCTCACTATAGAAGTGTTAAGTGCCCTGAGCACAGAAGTTTTAAGTGCCCTCAGAATACAAGTTTTAAGTTCCCTCACTAAAGAAGTTTTAGCCCCCTCACTATACAAGTTTTAAGGCCTCTCAGAATAGAAGTTTTACGTCCCCTCAGTTAAGGAGTTTTAAACCCCTCACTTTGGATGTTTAAAGTCCCATCACCATACAAGTTTTAAGCCCCCTCACTAAAGAAGTCTTAAGCCCCCTCAGCATAGAAGTTTTCAGCTCCCTACGATCGAAGTGTTAAGCTCCTTTAGTATACAAGTTTTAAACCCCTCACTATATGAGCTTTAAGTCCCCTCACTATAGAAGTTCTAAGTGCCCTCAGAGTAGAAGTTTTAACTTCCCTCACGATAGAAGTTTAAAGTCCCCTCAGAATAGCAGTTTTAAGCCCCTCACTATAGAAGTTTTAAGGACCCTCAGAATAGAAGTTTTAAGTCCCCTCAGTAAAGAAGTTTGAATCCCCTCACTTTGGAAGCTTCAACTCCCCCCACTATTGAAGTTTTAAGCCCCTTCAGTATACAACTTTTAAACCCCTCACTACATAAGTTTTAAGTCCCCTCGCTATAGAAGTTTTATGTCCCCTCAGAATAGCACTTTTAAGTCCCCTCGCCATAGAAGTTTGAAGCCCCCTCACTATAGAAGTTTGAAGCACACTCCGTATAGAATTTTAAGCCCCCTCAATATAGAAGTTTTTAGCCCCCTCAGGATACAAGTTTTAAACCCCTCAGTATATGACTTATAAGTCCCCTCACTACAAAAGTTTTAAGTCCACTCAGAATAGAAGTTCTACGTTCACTCACTGTAGAAGTTTTATGTCCCCTTAGTATAGAAGTCTCAGTCACCCTCAGTAAAGAAGTTTTAAATCCACTCACTCTAGAAGTTTTAAGCCCCTTCAGTATAGAAGTTTTAAGCCCCTCACTATAGAAGTTTTAAGTTCGCTCAGAACCGCAGTTTTAAGTCCCCTCACTATGGAAGTTTTAAGCACCCTCACTGTAGAAGTTTTAAGCCTCCTCAGTATAGGAGTTTAAAGCCCCCTTAACATAGAAGTTTGAAGCCCCCTCAGTGAAGAACTTTCAAGTCTCTTCACTATAGAAGAATAAGCCCCCTCACTGTGGAAGTTTTAAGCCCCCTCACTATATGAGTTTTAAGTACCCTCACTAGAGAAGTTTAAAGCCCCTTCACTATAAAAGTTTTAAGAACCCTCACTATAGAAGTTTTAAGGCCTCTCAGAATAGAAGTTTTATGTCCCCTCGGTTAAAAGTTTTCAACCCCTCGCTTTCGATGTTTAAAGTCCCGTCACCATACAAGTTTTAAGCCCCCTCCCTGAAGAAGTTTTAAGCCCCCTGTAGTGCGGGGAGGCCTGCAGGGTCTCTGCTCCCGCTCCCACATAAGAACGCAGGATGTGGTGAGGCCAAAAAGGAATACCCACGTAGCCATAGGTAGGGGAGTCATACCACTAAGGTCTCACCGGAGGCTGAGTTCACAAGACGTGCGACCTGCTGTCCGCTTTGCTGCCAACCGACCGACTCTCCTCGACTCTCCTCCGAAGCCACCGCAGTTATATTAGTGGCCAAGGGCTCCATGGTTACAGCTGACGGCCAACCAGCCACAGCTGACGGCCATCTACTACCCGAGCCAGCACCCCTCCGCTGAGGCCGAGAGCCTGGAAACTGCTCTCTGGGGCTCTGTCCCCACACTCCACCCCTACAGGATCTCGCCTCACAATCTACGCCACAAGCGGCTTCCCCGAGGGTCCCTGTGCGAGGAGCCTGGAGGTGAATGCAATATCCTGGGCACAGCCACGGTTTCTCAGGGCACCGGCAGTCCTCCTGGGCACAGCCAGACTTCCTGGACCTCTTAGGGTACCACCAGTCTCCTCCTGCCCTCCTGGCAGGAGGTACTGTCGCACTGTAACCACGCTCCAGGGCTGTGGCAACACTTGAGGAGGGTGGTGAGCATGCCCCCGTGTCACCGCTTTCACCACCGGGATCCAGGGACGGAACTCTCCTACCGATGTCTGTCAGCTGAGGCCATGTAGCAAGTCCACCCCTAGAATGAATATTCTCCGCAACGGGGGAGACATAAACCTTGTAGGTACGAGGCGGAAGCCTTCCTATACCCAGTGGTAAGGAGACGGCTTTCACAGTCACAGTCTTTCCCGCGTAGCCATCAATGCAGATTGCTGGTCCGGGGAACAGTTCTGGGTTCCCATCAACAAGACTGCAGTCTGCGCCAGTGTCCACTAGGGCCAAAACCCTCCGCACATTAGAAGGGGACCGGTGGATGGACAGCTCCACGTGGGGCCTCTGGTCCCTGCTCATCCCCTCTGACCGGGTACCTTGGCCCCACCTGTAATCCGTAATCGAGCTGAAAGGAGTCGGCCTCAAGGGGCTGCATGAAGTCCTGGAGGGACACGGGTCGCGCTTTCCCAGACTTCTCCTTTAGGCTTCTCCGGAATTGTTCCGGACGCAACTGTTTCCAGAGTTCCAGCAGGAGTGCATTGGCTTGTCGGTCTATTTTCTTCCGATCGACCCCTGCTGCCAGGAGATCACGCCACATCTGTGCGTGTGTTACTCTCTGAACTCTAGAACTGAAAAACGCAATGAGCTTAAGAACTCAGTGGGTAGGTTTAGCGGCAGAATAGACAGACACAGCTGAGAGGTGCACACAGATGTTTACGGCGGTGTTATACATAATTGCCAAAAATGGAAAGCAACCAAGATAGCTTTCCCCGGGTGAATGGATAAACAAAGTGTCCTATATCCGGAAAATAAAACATTATTTAGTGATGAAATTAGCTGCCAAGATACTAAAAGACCCGGAGAAACCTTAAATGCATACCGCTAAGTGAAAGAAGCCAGTCTGAAAAGGCGACGCATTACATGATTCTAACTACGTGACATTCTGAGAAAGGAAGAACTACAGAGACAGTAAATAGATTAGTAGTTTCCGGGGCTTGAGAGAACTAGAGAGATCACAATAGGTGGAATACCTAAAGTATCTCTAGGGCAGTGAAATTATTCCGGATGATACTATCGTGGTGGATAAATGACGTTACGCGTTTGTCAGAATCCATAGAACTGTACAATAAAAGAGTGAACTAAATGGAAACTATGGAATTGAGTTAATAAGGTGTCGACATCGGTTCATCTATTGTAACAAAGGTACCACACCAGACAAGATGTTACTAACAGGGGAAGCTGGAGAGATAAGGGGAAGGGAATACGTGAGAACGCTATACTTTCTGCTCGATTTTCCTTTCAATCTAAAACTTCTCTAGAAAACAAAGTCTATTAGTGCTTTTTCTAACCTATGGCAAACAGTGATCCAGGAGAGTCAGCGTGTCCCTAGGTCCACAGGGAGGTCCCTGGTGGAATAGACAAAGACAGTCATATCCTAAAACTTCAGGTTTTGAAATCACTCCTTCGCTCCAGGACATAATGTAACAAGGCCTTGAGGTTAATCATAAAATTCATTTTGGCCTGTCAAATGGAGCAGATCCCAGAGATAAAGAGTGGGTTACTTTGCTAATTCCTTTAGGATGGGCAAGCGGAACAAACCTGGTAGAGGAATTTCATTAAAAGGCACCAGTTCCCTTCTTCAAACAGGTTCCCTTCTTCAAACAGCTCCCCTTCCCCAAGCAGGCAAGGGAAGGTATAAAAGTAAGAGCTTTTGCCTCAGTCATGGGGCACCCCCCATGCGGGACCCCTCCTGCTCGGGAGCCGCAACCTCTTCTCCTGCCTCTAATAAACTATCCTCTTTTTAAAAACTCTTTGCCTCTCCCTGGTCCCTGTTTCCATTCTTCGGCTTCACGAGACAGGATCACGGCCCACACTCAGAAACTGCCGGCAGATCCAACATCACCTACGTCATTTGGGGGCTCGCTGGGGATTGAAGGAGAGGTAAATATTATCTGTGCCTTTCTACTTGCCCACCCTATGGGCCTTCATCGTTTTTTTTTCTTTTTTTTTCCTCCTTTAGCATACAAACAGTAGGCCTCCGTCAGCCATTTAAATGCGAAAAGCGGGGCTGCTACTCTTAAGAGTCAGAGGGCAGGTCTTGCAGGAGGGCAGGTCTTGCATGAGGGCAGGTCTTGCAGGAGGGCTCTGGTTGATCCCCGGGGGCACTGAGCCCTAGGAATGTCAGCCACAGTCTAACTTCCTTCTCTCTTGCTTTCTCATTTCTCTTTCCACGAGGAGACTGAATACTGGCCCGTGGCCAGGCCTGTGGGTCTTTGCGGACAACTGAGGGAATTTTGGGCCTGGCCACTCTACGGAAAATTTCCAAAGGTTCCTTAGCTCCTCTCCCAGCCCAACTGCCCATAAGGGTGCCAGCAAGACGACTCCTTTGTCTTTGCTGTTCTTTCATCCTGTGGCTGTCTCTCCTCAACTTTTGAGATGCTGGTCTGGGGCCTCTTCCCTGCAGGACCTTCTCAACACTCCCTGCCGACCTCAGAACATCTTAAGGTAAGAACATGAACCTCTGCCTCTATAGGACATCTCTCGTCACGCAGGATAAGATTTACTGGCATTTAACATTTCCTCTCAAATCATCCCCTGCTCTCCCGTGATCTCACTGTACTCTGGGGACTGCAAGCAGCAACTCTGCTGCCTGGCTCCGCCCCCAGCTCAGCAGGGCTGCAGCCACAGCCCCGAGGGGAAAGGCAGCAAAAGCACAGCTCCTCCAGGGCACCACCCGCCAGGCCCCCTCAGCCACCTCCAGGCCACGTTTTCAAGGAGGACCAACATCGTCCAGACTCACTTTCCCTTAAGGAGGAAACTTGACCTGAAACCTTTTGGGGCTTCCCTTTTTCTCTTTTTGCACTCTCTTCCCCGTTGGGAATCAAAACCTCGCCACTTGCCTTTCTGCGCTGGCTAAATACGCAAGCTCCAAGTCTTGATTGAGTATGTCCTCTGTCCTTAAATACCTTTATTTAGAAGGCCACTATTATGGTCATCGTGCAATCAATTTCTGTGATGCCCAGGGTTGCGCTATCCACCCCGCAACTTTAAAGCATCCCCTTACAGGCCACAGCCTCTATGGGCCTGTAGGCCAATGCCGAAGATTCAGGCGGGGCCGGGGTAGGCGCCCACCCGGAGGCACGGGCCGGGCCGCCCAGGTAAGCGCCAATAATCCTGGCGCGCCTCGGAACCAGTCGCGCGGTGTCTGCGGCCCAGGCGTCTGCGGGGACGGGACGCCTCAGAGCAGATTGTGGGAGATGAATTGCCAAGGGACGCCTTTCTCTTCTTCCTTCCTTTCCGATGGGCAATCAGCCCTCACGCGCCTCCACCCCCCTGGACCGCATCTTGAAACACAGGGACAAATTTGACCCTCAGACTTTGAAGAAACAGCGCCTGATTTTCTTTTGTTCAGAGGTTTGGCCTAAATATTCATTGGAAGATGGGGAGACTTGGCCTTCTGAGGGAAGTAGTAATTATAAGACTATCATGCAACAAGACCCGTTTTGCAGAAAGGAGGGCACACGGTCAGAAGTTCCATATGTTCAGGCTTTTTTTGCCCTGAGGGACAACCCAAATCTCTGCAAGAAGTGTAAAGTTGACCCGGCTCTTTTGGCTGTGATCTCTTGCCTCTCTTCCCCCAATGAGTCCCTTTTTAAGGGGACTCCTCCTAAGGGGACTCCTTCTAGGAGTCTCCTTCTAAGGTGAATCTCCCTAGGGAGACCCCTCCTAAAGAGACTCTTCCAAGAGAACTCCAGCGGGATCCTCCTCTCCTGGGGAGGACCCTTCAACAAACACCCATCTCCAAATCCACCTATAAACAGGAATGTGTGAGGCTGAGGTAACTGAAGGAAAAAAAGTGGCACTTTTGAAAGCCAAATGGCTAATTCGCAAGCCAGCGCCCTTACTCTGCTGCTCTAAGTCCTACAACGACCACCCACGGTGAGATTCATCATCAGGGAAACAGCCTTTAGATTGGAGTCCCAAAATACTAAAGTCAGAATACCTCTGCCACTGAATTTGTCAAGAAAATGGCTTCAATACCTCGGTATTGCAAAACAACAAAATCCTGAGGTGTTAATTATTAGGTACCACATAAGTTCATCTCTTTCTAACTTCTTGTCACACGAACGTTAAGAGAAATTAAGATCTCTTAATGAATATATTTTATTACTAACACCTATGCTTTTAAAGGGTGCCAAATACATTCCTGGGTTTGCCAGTGGAAGTGCTCATTGCTCACTTTTGGTTGTCAGTATGTATGTCACCAGAATAATTTTCTATGTTTTCTATTTTCTCAGTCAGATCCTTGGTAACTCAAAACTTAAATCTAAAAACTAAGTTTTGCTGACAGTTAAGCAAATTTTTATATTGCAAAACTGCTACAGTTCATGTGCTTTCCTCAGTATCAGCTATAGGCCACTAAGAGGAAACTTCGCCTAATGCTTTTCCCTAACTGGCAGGGAATTCTAATGGTTCTGACCCAATCTGACAGCCCCGAGTAAGAGGCTCAGATCCTACAAAGGGCCAGGAATCTGTTTAAAAGTCTTTGACAGCCAAGACAGAAAAACGAGGAATAAAGGAACAGTGAGACCAGAGCATAAGAACAGAGACAGGCCAGACTTTTGGCCACAGTTATAGACAACCCAGGGCTGAAGCCACCTCAGGACACCCCAAAGGCCCCAGAGAGAAAGCACCAGATCAAAGACCCTACTCTGGATATACAAGCCCAGATCACTGGATTCCTAATCCTCCAAAACAGCTGCGCCCCCTATAGAGACTAAAGGGCACACTACACCAGAGAGTATGCCTTGATCTGAAGGGAGCAAGGAGCAGCTCCCTCCCCAAGAATGGCAGTCCTCACTGTTGGGCCTGAAGTTCCCGGTGGCTCCCAAGCTGTTCTCATCACAGGGGGTAAAACTGTGGGTGACCCTGAGGTGGTAAGCCTGTTCATTTCCTCATGGACATAGAAGCCATTTATTCTGTCTCAACTGCTCACTCTGGACCTCCTTCCTCTGAAAACTGCTTTGCTTGTAAAGATAAAGACAGCCCCCAGATTTGGGCTCATTTGGCTCAGCCTGTTTCTTATCATTGGTCTATACCTTAAAGAAAACAGAAAATAAACAAAATTAAACTTAAGGAAGACTCGGAAACTAATTCAGTAAAACACCAGACAACTTAGCACGCGGCCGACCAGCTTGCCTCCAGGCCACAGCTACAGCTGCCATCCTAGTTCCTTCCCAAAGCCACCAAGCTCCCAATGGGACAAGACTTAACCGGTTTGCTTTCTGCCCCACACCACATTCAAGGGTTTTTCAATGCTCATAAAAGTCACAGGCTCACTGATAGCCGCCTCCTACAACATCAGGCCTTCTTCAAAGGTCCTGTCATTCAAGTAGGGACCTGCTCCGCCCTTAATCTTGCTGCCTTCCTCCCAGAGACAGAGGAAGAATTAACTGCCAATGGGTGTTAATTCCAGCCTCTACTGCTAAAACACATGTACAAAAAAATACCCCGAGACAACCCACATTGGACGCTCTTCACGGATGAGAGTTCTTTTATAGAAAAGGACATACAAAAGCCTAGGTAGTCAAAGAGCTTACTCGATAACAACAACCCAAAACGCACCTCACAGGCTCTCCATGCCATGAGACAAAAGTCAGGACAGGTCAGAATAAGAGTTCCGAAACAAAGCTGCCATCCATTATCTACTTCTCAAACACAATCAAAAACATACAAAGTGGAAAGGGTTATGCTGTTTCAGTCTCTCTGATAGTTCACAGTTACTTAAAGGTTTCCAAGATTAAACGAAAAACGAGATTCTTTGGTTTAGATTTGTCCTTCCTTACTTGCTGGCTTCCTAGCATAACAGGACTTAAAGAAGCCTTTCTCATATTTCTGTTATTCATTATGACAGGAATCATCTCTTGCTGCTGCCTACGGTGTAATCTCTGCTTGAGGACCACTCACTAGCTGGCTACGACGGCCTCCAAAGCAACAAACTCCTCATCTGGACATGCTCATCTACCGGGGACCCTTCGATAGACCTCTGGACGAGCCCTAGCTGCCGGTCTCTCTCTATGTCCCTCCTCAGCCTGAAGCAGCCAGAGCGGTCGTCGCCCCTATCCCCTCAGGGCAGTTAGGCTTTCCTCTTCAGAGGGGGGATCCATAGGGCAGAGTTCGCATGTCCCTAGGTAGACAGGGAGGTCCCCGGTGGAATAAACAGAGAGTCGTGTCCTAAAACTTCAGGTTTTGAAATCACTCCTTCGCCACCTATATGTATGGAACACTTCACTACAGAGGACAGGGTTTGTGACGTTTATGACGCTGAAGGAAAACTGAGAACAAACTACGTTGGTCCGGGACCGTGCGGCGATCTCATCACGAGTTCACAGTCGCTCCCGAAAGACATGTTTGGGGGACCTCTCCAGCAATACTCAACACGCAGAGGGAGCGAGGAAGGTTTAACTGGCCCAGGGGGAGAGTTCCGCGGACGGAAGGAGTATACATGAAGGAAAAGGGAACGAGGGATTTTGAGGGTGGTGGCAAGAATGTGGCTTCCGCCACAGACCCAGGCTGATTTCTGCTATTGGTAAACACTGGTGGTGTTTAGAAACGTGGACATTTAATGATCTCTAGTGCCCTCTGTTGCCCAACTAAGTGAAGAACTAAAGGCTTCTCCTTAATCCCTGAAGAACTCTTCACCTGGAGAAGAGAAGAAATGCCTGATTTTAGCAATGTCCCCCAAAACACCACCCTCCCGAGGCCGAGCTAGGGGCCGGGTGGGAGGTAGTAGTGGGCGGTTCAAGTGCAGTGGCATCTGCTGTGCACAGCAGAGACACAGCCACTTCAAAAGAAGCCTCCTCTCATAGCTGAGGACCAGCAGTCCCTGGCAGGCTGTGATGGGAAAACACAAGGTGCTTTTCAGATCTGTATTCATATCCCGCTATCGACATATGATTATATTTGTACGTCTTCTCCCAAGTGTGAGCATCTCTGTCACCCACCTATCTGGTGGTGGTAATGACCCAGTTCTAGTTTCTCTTTCATGTATTCTTGTTACCTAGAGGAAGATATATCCACGTCCAGTAAATATAAATGTAAAACTCTCTTCAAAAGGCTGTCTCAATCATCAAGTGAACTATGAACAGACTGACATTTAGGTTCGAGAACTCATCCTAGAAAGAGCGCCACGTACCTCATTGCTGAGCATCACTTACGGTCACCTTCGAAGTGCTCCCCTTGGGAGGCTATGCACGGACACAAGCGCCTAGTCCACCCTTCAAAGCGATGGAGCGCGGAACTCCTTTCCCGGAACGGCCACATCAGAGCTGTCCTCGTATTACCCTGGATGTCCTGAACGTCACCCACATGTCTTCCTTGCAATATTTCCTTGCTCTTCAGGTAAAGAAAGAAGTCATTGGGGGCCAGATCAGTTTAGTTTTCCTCAAGTTTGAGTTACGGGGTAGACGAGCATCTTAATCTTTTCTGGGCTTCGACTGCTCAAGGTGCTCATCTGGCCCTTTGCTACACGCCCATTCGGCTCATCTGCAGATGTCAACTTCCTCCTCCATCGGTGACCTTTCCCAGAATACCGTCTCCTCTGACCCAGTAGAGAGCACCTTCTGAACATCTGGAAGCTTCTGCCAGCTGTGGGTAATCTTGGTATCATTCCAAAATAAAACCACTCAGCTCTTGTAACTTCCTTTGGGGGGAGGGAGGTGTCACAAATGATAAAGTACGAACAGTTTATTCCCTTAGTACACGCTTTTAGCTTGTGTTGACACCCTGGATGGAATTCTCTATGTGCTGAAATGTAACCACGGCTGTGTGTAAGCGGTACAACAGACTCCAGTGGAATTGGATCAACACTGTGGGACTGAACGCCCTCTGCCGCTTTTTGGGTTTCTTGAATCTTATTTTTATGGACGCACTGGGTTACTCATTATCCTTGTTCTGAAAGTCATTATAAATCTAACAAGATTCAGTTTAACAAAAACTTGAACCATAACCTTTACTATTCAAGGATTTAACTTTAAGTCATTTTTACAATATTATGTTCAGGCAATTCATTTGGATTGCCCACGATCATCTTTTCTCTTTCCAACTCAGATGAGTTTTGTATCATTTAGTAAGTAACACTGTGTGTTTTCCTACTGCTGCTCATGAAATGAATTTAGTGGGTCATAAGGAGGAGTTTCCTCTTTTTTTTTTTTCCCCCACAGTGAAACATTTTATGTAAAGGATACATTTATCCCGGGGCGACCCCTGAGGAGCAGGGTTTCCCTTCTGCTGGGAGGGACCCCCTGCTGTACAGTTAAGTTCCCCACAGCTGTGCGGCCCCCAGGGGAGAAAGGGCTGAGGCCAGTCAAAAGGCTGCTGCTCCTGGCCCGGAAGCAAACACCTCCACCCCTCAGCACATCTGGGAGTGCCCCGCCGGGGGAGCCACACCTCTGCTTGCCCCAGGTCCTCCCGAATCCGCTGAGGACCCTCTGCGTGCCCCCTTGACCCTGAGTCTCCCTGCTCGCGCCCCCGCGCCGCCCGCCCGGCGTCCCGTGCGCGCGAGCGCGCCCCCGCGCGCTTCTGGCGGTCTCGGGCACGCGCGCCCATTGTTCCCTGCTGCATCCCGGCAACAGGCCCAACGGTGGGCACTTCGCCTTCAGCCCTGTTGACAGCTGAAGGAGCTAGCTAGGAGCCTGCTGTGGGTCCAAAGACAGACCTCACCCAAGTGACCCATGGGCGCTTATCAGGGCAGGATCTGTCCCCCACGCCCGCCCCGGGCACCCGAGCGCCAGCACCACTGCGCTCGCCATGCCCACCACGTTCATTTGGCCCGCCATCCTCACACAGCGGTCCGTGCCCCTCCGTTCTCTCGCAGGCCAAACTGCAGGTATCTGATGAGTTTGCCGTCGTGCTTCCTCACAGCGTCTCGGCGGCGATGTTCCATGCTCTCTCAAACGCTGCGCACTTTTCTGGGGTCCCTCGTCTCAATCGGCAGGCATGGCCATCAGAGGGAAGCGGTGCTGTCTGCTCTGCACTTACAGATAGCCTGCAGCTCAGTGTCTCCGGTGGGCAGAGCCAGTCACTGTGTGGCACAGGACCAGGTAGACACCCACATGCCCCTCACAACACCCCGGGGTGCCCCCAGCACCTGCACAGAGCAGAGCCTGTTGAGGGCCAAAGGGGCACCGAAGCAGGAGGAAGACCCTGCACTCAGACTGAAGCAGGCCACTCAGGGAAGGAACCCCGATGGCACTGGGGCTTCCCGGTCCGCATTTAGGCCCCTGGGGGTCCAGAGAGGCCACTCTTTCTTCGTGCCCAGGCCTGGGACTCTGCCGAGAACCCTCCATGCGGAGATCTCAGGAGACACGGGAAGGAACCCCGATGACACTGGGCGAGCACGGTCTGCATTCAGGGCCCTGGCCGTCTCTTGCTTCATTCCCAGGCCTGGGCTTCTGCAAAGAATACCCCATACGGAGATCTCAGGAAGCCAGGGTGACAAGAAATCCCAGACCTCCGTGCTAATCTCCTGCCCCACAAGAAATGCCATCACGAGCTCATACAGCGCCACTCGAGGTTTCCCGCCGGCGCAGAGGAAGAGGCGTACAGCCACATCCCGTGCTGCTCGCCCATGCCAGAAATCCTCCAAAAAAGTGAGCCAGGAGGGTCCTTCTCCCTCCTCGGCTCCCGGCCTTTCCCACAAGTGCCAGCGTGAAAAGGAGGCAGATGGAACAAAGGGGCAGAAGCGAACCCAGACAGACGGCTCACCCACATGTGACCGTTCCAGGCCCCGAAAACGAAAGACTTGTCTTCTGCCGCACAGGCGAGGGGACCCTCTGAGTCTGCCAACACCCCCTGAGCTGGGTTTCCGAGTCACAGGAGAACACCTAGACGCGGAGAGGCAAGCTGCACTCCAGAGCATCCACAGAGCACTTCAGGGAGGTGAGACGGAGGCCATCCCAGACCTCGCTGCCATACGTGCTGTATGGAACGGTCCTGCACCAGCTGTCCTTGCGGCTCCCAGCACGAATCCATAGCTGGCGAAATACAGGAGGAAGCAGGCCTGCTCAGGCCCAGTGACTCTCCCAGATCCTGCTGGAGGGGCTACCACTGTGCATCTCTGTCACCCAGGAAGCACAGTTCATCAGGCCCCCTGTTCTCCCGGCCAGAGGGCCTGATACGGCATAGCACCCTAACTATAGAAATTTTCAGCCCCCACTATAGAAGTTTTAAGCCACTTCAGTATACAAGTTTTAAACCCCTCACTATATGAGTTTTAATTCCCCTCACTATAGAAGTTTTAAGTCCCCTCAGAATAGCAGTTTTAAGCTCCCTCACTGTAGAAGTTTTAAGTCCCCTCAGTAAAGAAGTTTTAATCCCCTCACTTTGGAAGCTTAAACTCCCCTCACTGTAGAAGTTTTAAGACCCCTCACTATAGATGTTTAAGGCCCCTAAGTCTAGGAGTTTTGAGCCCTCACACTATAGAAGTTTTCAGCCCCCTCACTGTACAAGTTTTAAGCCCCCTCAGTATAGACGTTGTAAGCCCCCTCACTACATTTGTATTCAGTCCCGTACTGTAGAAATTTTAAATCCCCTCAGAATAGAAGTTATAAACCCCCTCACTAAAGAAGTTCTATGCCCCTTAAGTATAGAAGTTTTCAGTACCCACTATAGAAGTTTTAAGCCCCTTCAGTATACAAGTTTAAAACCCCTCACTATATGAGTTTTAATTCCCCTCACTGTAGAAGTTTTAAGTCCCCTCAGAATAGCAGTTTTAAGCTCCCTCTCTATAGAAGTTTTAAGTTCCCTCAGAATAGCAGTTTTAAGTCCCTTCACTATAGAAGTTTTAAGGACCCTCACTATAGAAGTTTAAAGCCCCTTCAGTATAGAAGTTTTAAGCCCCCTCACTATAGAAGTTCAAGGCCTCTCAGAATAAAAGTTTTATGTCCCCTCAGTTAAGGAGTTTTAAACCCCTCACTTTGGATGTTTAAAGTCCCATCACCATACAAGTGTTAAGCCCCCTCACTAAAGAAGTTTTAAGCCCCCTCAGCATAGAAGTTTAAAGCCCCCTCAATAAAGAAGTTTCCAGCCCCCTCACTGTATGAGATTTAAGTCCCCTCACTATAGATGCTTAAGGACCCTAAGTCTAGGAGTTTTGAGCCCTCACACTATAGAAGTTTTCAGCCCCCTCACTGTAGAAGTATTCAGCCCCTCACTGTACAAGTTTTAAGCCCCCTCAGTATACACGTTGTAAGCCCCCTCACTACATTTGTATTCAGTCCCCCACTGTAGAAATTTTAAATCCCCTCAGAATAGAAGTTTTAAACCCCCTCACTAAAGAAGTTCTATGCCCCTTAAGTATAGAAGTTTTCAGTACCCACTATAGAAGTTTTAAGCCCCTTCAGTACACAAGTTTTAAATCCCTCACTATATAAGTTTTAATTCCCCTCGCTATAGAAGTTTTAAGTCCCCTCAGAATAGCAGTTTTAAGCCCCCTCACTATAGAAGTTTTAAGTCCCCTCAGAATAGCAGTTTTAAGCCCCCACACTAAAGAAGTTTTCAGCCCCCTCACTATATGAGTTTCAAGTCCCCTCACTATAGAAGTTTAAGGCCCCTCAATATGGAACTTTTAAGCCCCCTCAGGATACAAGATTTGAACCCCTCAGTATATGAGTTTTAAGCCCCCTCACTACACAAGTTTTAAGTCCGCTCAGAATAAAGTTTTACATGCCCTCAGTTAAGGAGTTTTAAACCCCTCACTTTGGATGTTCAAAGTCCCGTCACCATAAAAGTTTTACGCCCCCTCACTAAAGAAGTTTTAAGCCCCCTCAGCATAGATGTTTTCAGCTCCCACTATCGAAGTTTTAAGCCCCTTCAGTATACAAGTTTTAAACACCTCACTATATGAGTTCTAAGTCCCCTCACTATAGAAGTTTTAAGTGCCCTGAGAATAGAAGTTTCAAGTCCCCTCACTATACAAGTTTAAAGTCCGCTCAGAATAGCAGTTTTAAGCCCCCTCACTGTAGAAATTTTCAGCCCCTCATTGAAGAAGTTTTAAGCCCCCTCACTAAAGAAGTTTTAATCCCCCTCAGCATAGAAGTTTTCAGCTCCCTACTATCGAAGTTTTAACCTGCTTCAGTATACAAGTTTTCAACCCCTCATTATATGAGTTTTAAGTCCCCTCACTATAGAAGTTTTAAGTTCCCTCAGAATACAAGTTTTAACTTCCCTCACTAAAGAAGTTTTAGCCTCCTCACTATGAGTTTTAAGTCCCCTCACTATAGAAGTTTAAAGCCCCTTCAGATTAGAAGTTTTAAACCCCTCATTATAGAAGTTTTAAGACCTCTCAGAATAGAAGTTTTATGTCCCCTCAGTTAAGGAGGTTTAAACCCCTCACTTTGGATGTTTAAAGTCCCGTCAACATACAAGTTTTAAGCCCCCTCACTAAAGAAGTCTTAAGCACCCTCAGCATAGAAGTTTTCAGCTCCCCACTATCGAAGTTTTAAGCCCCTTCAGTATACAAGTTTTAAACCCCTCACTATATGAGTTTCAAGTCCCCACAGTATAGAAGTTTTAAGGACCCTCAGAATAGAAGTTTTAAGTCCCCTCAGGAAAGAAGTTTTAATCCCCTCACTTTGGAAGCTTAAACTCCCCTCACTGTAGAAGTTTTAAGACCCCTCACTATAGATGTTTAAGGCCCCAAAGTCTAGGAGTTTTGAGCCCTCACACTATAGAAGTTTTCAGCCCCCTCACTGTAGAAGTATTAAGCCCCCTCAGTATACACGTTGTAAGCCCCCTAACTACATCTGTATTCATTCCCCCACTGTAGAAATTTTAAATCCCCTCAGAATAGAAGTTTTAAACCCCCTCACTAAAGAAGTTCTATGCCCCCTAACAATAGAAGTTTTCAGCCCCCACTATAGAAGTTTTAAGCCCCTTCAGTATACAAGTTTAAAACCCCTCACTATATGAGTTTTAATTCCCCTCACTGTAGAAGTTTTAAGTCCCCTCAGAATAGCAGTTTTAAGCTCCTTCTCTATAGAAGTTTTAAGTTCCCTCAGAATAGCAGTTTTAAGTCCCTTCACTATAGAAGTTTTAAGGACCCTCACTATAGAAGTTTTAAGCCCCTTCAGTATAGAAGTTTTAAGCCCCCTCACTATAGAAGTTCAAGGCCTCTCAGAATAGAAGTTTTATGTCCCCTCAGTAAAGAAGTTTTAATCCCCTCACTTTGGAAGCTTAAACTCCCCTCACTGTAGAAGTTTTAAGACCCCTCACTATAGATGCTTAAGGACCCTAAGTCTAGGAGTTTTGAGCCCTCACACGATAGAAGTTTTCAGCCCCCTCACTATATGAGTTTCAAGTCCCCTCAGAATAGCAGTTTTAAGCCCCCTCACTATAGAAGTTTTAAGTCCCCTCAGAATAGCAGTTTTAAGCCCCCACACTAAAGAAGTTTTCAGCCCCCTCACTATATGAGTTTCAAGTCCCCTCACTATAGAAGTTTTAAGGCCCCTCAATATGGAACTTTTAAGCCCCCTCAGGATACAAGTTTTGAACCCCTCAGTATATGAGTTTTAAGCCCCCTCACTACACAAGTTTTAAGTCCGCTCAGAATACAAGTTTTACATGCCCTCAGTTAAGAAGTTTTAAACCCCTCACTTTGGATGTTCAAAGTCCCGTCACCATAAAAGTTTTAAGCCCCCTCACTAAAGAAGTTTTAAGCCCCCTCAGCATAGAAGTTTTCACTCCCTACTATCGAACTTTTAAGCCCCCTCAGGATACAAGTTTTAAACCCCTCACTATATGAGTTTTAAGGCCCCTCACTATAGAAGTGTTAAGTGCCCTGAGCACAGAAGTTTTAAGTGCCCTCAGAATACAAGTTTTAAGTTCCCTCACTAAAGAAGTTTTAGCTCCCTCACTATACATGTTTTAAGGCCTCTCAGAATAGAAGTTTTACGTCCCTTCAGTTAAGGAGTTTTAAACCCCTCACTTTGGATGTTTAAAGTCCCCTCACCATACAAGTTTTAAGCCCCCTCACTAAAGAAGTCTTAAGCCCCCTCAGCATAGAAGTTTTCAGCTCCCTACGATCGAAGTGTTAAGCTCCTTCAGTATACAAGTTTTAAACCCCTCACTATATGAGCTTTAAGTCCCCTCACTATAGAAGTTCTAAGTGCCCTCAGAGTAGAAGTTTTAACTTCCCTCACGATAGAAGTTTAAAGTCCCCTCAGAATAGCAGTTTTAAGCCCCTCACTATAGAAGTTTTAAGGACCCTCAGAATAGAAGTTTTAAGTCCCCTCAGTAAAGAAGTTTGAATCCCCTCACTTTGGAAGCTTCAACTCCCCCCACTATAGAAGTTTTAAGCCCCTTCAGTATACAAGTTTTAAACCCCTCACTACATAAGTTTTAAGTCCCCTCACTATAGAAGTTTTATGTCCCCTCAGAATAGCACTTTTAAGTCCCCTCGCCATAGAAGTTTGAAGCCCCCTCACTATAGAAGTTTGAAGCACACTCCGTATAGAATTTTAAGCCCCCTCAATATAGAAGTTTTTAGCCCCCTCAGGATACAAGTTTTAAACCCCTCAGTATATGACTTATAAGTCCCCTCACTACAAAAGTTTTAAGTCCACTCAGAATAGAAGTTCTACGTTCACTCACTGTAGAAGTTTTATGTCCCCTTAGTATAGAAGTCTCAGTCACCCTCAGTAAAGAAGTTTTAAATCCACTCACTCTAGAAGTTTTAAGCCCCTTCAGTATAGAAGTTTTAAGCCCCTCACTATAGAAGTTTTAAGTTCGCTCAGAACCGCAGTTTTAAGTCCCCTCACTATGGAAGTTTTAAGCACCCTCACTGTAGAAGTTTTAAGCCTCCTCAGTATAGGAGTTTAAAGCCCCCTTAACATAGAAGTTTGAAGCCCCCTCAGTGAAGAACTTTCAAGTCTCTTCACTATAGAAGAATAAGCCCCCTCACTGTGGAAGTTTTAAGCCCCCTCACTATATGAGTTTTAAGTACCCTCACTAGAGAAGTTTAAAGCCCCTTCACTATAGAAGTTTTAAGAACCCTCACTATAGAAGTTTTAAGGCCTCTCAGAATAGAAGTTTTATGTCCCCTCGGTTAAAAGTTTTCAACCCCTCGCTTTCGATGTTTAAAGTCCCGTCACCATACAAGTTTTAAGCCCCCTCCCTGAAGAAGTTTTAAGCCCCCTGTAGTGCGGGGAGGCCTGCAGGGTCTCTGCTCCCGCTCCCACATAAGAACGCAGGATGTGGTGAGGCCAAAAAGGAATACCCACGTAGCCATAGGTAGGGGAGTCATACCACTAAGGTCTCACCGGAGGCTGAGTTCACAAGACGTGCGACCTGCTGTCCGCTTTGCTGCCAACCGACCGACTCTCCTCGACTCTCCTCCGAAGCCACCGCAGTTATATTAGTGGCCAAGGGCTCCATGGTTACAGCTGACGGCCAACCAGCCACAGCTGACGGCCATCTACTACCCGAGCCAGCACCCCTCCGCTGAGGCCGAGAGCCTGGACACTGCTCTCTGGGGCTCTGTCCCCACACTCCACCCCTACAGGATCTCGCCTCACAATCTACGCCACAAGCGGCTTCCCCGAGGGTCCCTGTGCGAGGAGCCTGGAGGTGAATGCAATATCCTGGGCACAGCCACGGTTTCTCAGGGCACCGGCAGTCCTCCTGGGCACAGCCAGACTTCCTGGACCTCTTAGGGTACCACCAGTCTCCTCCTGCCCTCCTGGCAGGAGGTACTGTCGCACTGTAACCACGCTCCAGGGCTGTGGCAACACTTGAGGAGGGTGGTGAGCATGCCCCCGTGTCACCGCTTTCACCACCGGGATCCAGGGACGGAACTCTCCTACCGATGTCTGTCAGCTGAGGCCATGTAGCACGTCCACCCCTAGAATGAATATTCTCCGCAACGGGGGAGACATAAACCTTGTAGGTACGAGGCGGAAGCCTTCCTATACCCAGTGGTAAGGAGACGGCTTTCACAGTCACAGTCTTTCCCGCGTAGCCATCAATGCAGATTGCTGGTCCGGGGAACAGTTCTGGGTTCCCATCAACAAGACTGCAGTCTGCGCCAGTGTCCACTAGGGCCAAAACCCTCCGCACATTAGAAGGGGACCGATGGATGGACAGCTCCACGTGGGGCCTCCGGTCCCTGCTCATCCCCTCTGACCGGGGTACCTTGGCCCCACCTGTAATCCGTAATCGAGCTGAAAGGAGTCGGCCTCAAGGGGCTGCATGAAGTCCTGGAGGGACACGGGTCGCGCTTTCCCAGACTTCTCCTTTAGGCTTCTCCGGAATTGTTCCGGACGCAACTGTTTCCAGAGTTCCAGCAGGAGTGCATTGGCTTGTCGGTCTATTTTCTTCCGATCGACCCCTGCTGCCAGGAGATCACGCCACATCTGTGCGTGTGTTACTCTCTGAACTCTAGAACTGAAAAACGCAATGAGCTTAAGAACTCAGTGGGTAGGTTTAGCGGCAGAATAGACAGACACAGCTGAGAGCTGCACACAGATGTTTACGGCGGTGTTATACATAATTGCCAAAAATGGAAAGCAACCAAGATAGCTTTCCCCGGGTGAATGGATAAACAAAGTGTCCTATATCCGGAAAATAAAACATTATTTAGTGATGAAATTAGCTGCCAAGATACTAAAAGACCCGGAGAAACCTTAAATGCATACCGCTAAGTGAAAGAAGCCAGTCTGAAAAGGCGACGCATTACATGATTCTAACTACGTGACATTCTGAGAAAGGAAGAACTACAGAGACAGTAAATAGATTAGTAGTTTCCGGGGCTTGAGAGAACTAGAGAGATCACAATAGGTGGAATACCTAAAGTATCTCTAGGGCAGTGAAATTATTCCGGATGATACTATCGTGGTGGATAAATGACGTTACGCGTTTGTCAGAATCCATAGAACTGTACAATAAAAGAGTGAACTAAATGGAAACTATGGAATTGAGTTAATAAGGTGTCGACATCGGTTCATCTATTGTAACAAAGGTACCACACCAGACAAGATGTTACTAACAGGGGAAGCTGGAGAGATAAGGGGAAGGGAATACGTGAGAACGCTATACTTTCTGCTCGATTTTCCTTTCAATCTAAAACTTCTCTAGAAAACAAAGTCTATTAGTGCTTTTTCTAACCTATGGCAAACAGTGATCCAGGAGAGTCAGCGTGTCCCTAGGTACACAGGGAGGTCCCTGGTGGAATAGACAAAGACAGTCATATCCTAAAACTTCAGGTTTTGAAATCACTCCTTCGCTCCAGGACATAATGTAACAAGGCCTTGAGGTTAATCATAAAATTCATTTTGGCCTGTCAAATGGAGCAGATCCCAGAGATAAAGAGTGGGTTACTTTGCTAATTCCTTTAGGATGGGCAAGCGGAACAAACCTGGTAGACGAATTTCATTAGAAGGCACCAGTTCCCTTCTTCAAACAGGTTCCCTTCTTCAAACAGCTCCCCTTCCCCAAGCAGGCAAGGGAAGGTATAAAAGTAAGAGCTTTTGCCTCAGTCATGGGGCACCCCCCATGCGGGACCCCTCCTGCTCGGGAGCCGCAACCTCTTCTCCTGCCTCTAATAAACTATCCTCTTTTTAAAAACTCTTTGCCTCTCCCTGGTCCGTGTTTCCATTCTTCGGCTTCACGAGACAGGATCACGGCCCACACTCAGAAACTGCCGGCAGATCCAACATCACCTACGTCATTTGGGGGCTCGCTGGGGATTGAAGGAGAGGTAAATATTATCTGTGCCTTTCTACTTGCCCACCCTATGGGCCTTCATCGTTTTTTTTTCTTTTTTTTTCCTCCTTTAGCATACAAACAGTAGGCCTCCGTCAGCCATTTAAATGCGAAAAGCGGGGCTGCTACTCTTAAGAGTCAGAGGGCAGGTCTTGCAGGAGGGCAGGTCTTGCATGAGGGCAGGTCTTGCAGGAGGGCTCTGGTTGATCCCCGGGGGCACTGAGCCCTAGGAATGTCAGCCACAGTCTAACTTCCTTCTCTCTTGCTTTCTCATTTCTCTTTCCACGAGGAGACTGAATACTGGCCCGTGGCCAGGCCTGTGGGTCTTTGCGGACAACTGAGGGAATTTTGGGCGTGGCCACTCTACGGAAAATTTCCAAAGGTTCCTTAGCTCCTCTCCCAGCCCAACTGCCCATAAGGGTGCCAGCAAGACGACTCCTTTGTCTTTGCTGTTCTTTCATCCTGTGGCTGTCTCTCCTCAACTTTTGAGATGCTGGTCTGGGGCCTCTTCCCTGCAGGACCTTCTCAACACTCCCTGCCGACCTCAGAACATCTTAAGGTAAGAACATGAACCTCTGCCTCTATAGGACATCTCTCGTCACGCAGGATAAGATTTACTGGCATTTAACATTTCCTCTCAAATCATCCCCTGCTCTCCCGTGATCTCACTGTACTCTGGGGACTGCAAGCAGCAACTCTGCTGCCTGGCGCCGCCCCCAGCTCAGCAGGGCTGCAGCCACAGCCCAGAGGGGAAAGGCAGCAAAAGCACAGCTCCTCCAGGGCACCACCCGCCAGGCCCCCTCAGCCACCTCCAGGCCACGTTTTCAAGGAGGACCAACATCGTCCAGACTCACTTTCCCTTAAGGAGGAAACTTGACCTGAAACCTTTTGGGGCTCCCCTTTTTCTCTTTTTGCACTCTCTTCCCCGTTGGGAATCAAAACCTCGCCACTTGCCTTTCTGCGCTGGCTAAATACGCAAGCTCCAAGTCTTGATTGAGTATGTCCTCTGTCCTTAAATACCTTTATTTAGAAGGCCACTATTATGGTCATCGTGCAATCAATTTCTGTGATGCCCAGGGTTGCGCTATCCACCCCGCAACTTTAAAGCATCCCCTTACAGGCCACAGCCTCTATGGGCCTGTAGGCCAATGCCGAAGATTCAGGCGGGGCCGGGGTAGGCGCCCACCCGGAGGCACGGGCCGGGCCGCCCAGGTAAGCGCCAATAATCCTGGCGCGCCTCGGAACCAGTCGCGCGGTGTCTGCGGCCCAGGCGTCTGCGGGGACGGGACGCCTCAGAGCAGATTGTGGGAGATGAATTGCCAAGGGACGCCTTTCTCTTCTTCCTTCCTTTCCGATGGGCAATCAGCCCTCACGCGCCTCCACCCCCCTGGACCGCATCTTGAAACACAGGGACAAATTTGACCCTCAGACTTTGAAGAAACAGCGCCTGATTTTCTTTTGTTCAGAGGTTTGGCCTAAATATTCATTGGAAGATGGGGAGACTTGGCCTTCTGAGGGAAGTAGTAATTATAATACTATCATGCAACAAGACCCGTTTTGCAGAAAGGAGGGCACACGGTCAGAAGTTCCATATGTTCAGGCTTTTTTTGCCCTGAGGGACAACCCAAATCTCTGCAAGAAGTGTAAAGTTGACCCGGCTCTTTTGGCTGTGATCTCTTGCCTCCCTTCCCCCAATGAGTCCCTTTTTAAGGGGACTCCTCCTAAGGGGACTCCTTCTAGGAGTCTCCTTCTAAGGTGAATCTCCCTAGGGAGACCCCTCCTAAAGAGACTCTTCCAAGAGAACTCCAGCGGGATCCTCCTCTCCTGGGGAGGACCCTTCAACAAACACCCATCTCCAAATCCACCTATAAACAGGAATGTGTGAGGCTGAGGTAACTGAAGGAAAAAAAGTGGCACTTTTGAAAGCCAAATGGCTAATTCGCAAGCCAGCGCCCTTACTCTGCTGCTCTAAGTCCTACAACGACCACCCACGGTGAGATTCATCATCAGGGAAACAGCCTTTAGATTGGAGTCCCAAAATACTAAAGTCAGAATACCTCTGCCACTGAATTTGTCAAGAAAATGGCTTCGATACCTCGGTATTGCAAAACAACAAAATCCTGAGGTGTTAATTATTAGGTACCACATAAGTTCATCTCTTTCTAACTTCTTGTCACACGAACGTTAAGAGAAATTAAGATCTCTTAATGAATATATTTTATTACTAACACCTATGCTTTTAAAGGGTGCCAAATACATTCCTGGGTTTGCCAGTGGAAGTGCTCATTGCTCACTTTTGGTTGTCAGTATGTATGTCACCAGAATAATTTTCTATGTTTTCTATTTTCTCAGTCAGATCCTTGGTAACTCAAAACTTAAATCTAAAAACTAAGTTTTGCTGACAGTTAAGCAAATTTTTATATTGCAAAACTGCTACAGTTCATGTGCTTTCCTCAGTATCAGCTATAGGCCACTAAGAGGAAACTTCGCCTAATGCTTTTCCCTAACTGGCAGGGAATTCTAATGGTTCTGACCCAATCTGACAGCCCCGAGTAAGAGGCTCAGATCCTACAAAGGGCCAGGAATCTGTTTAAAAGTCTTTGACAGCCAAGACAGAAAAACGAGGAATAAAGGAACAGTGAGACCAGAGCATAAGAACAGAGACAGGCCAGACTTTTGGCCACAGTTATAGACAACCCAGGGCTGAAGCCACCTCAGGACACCCCAAAGGCCCCAGAGAGAAAGCACCAGATCAAAGACCCTACTCTGGATATACAAGCCCAGATCACTGGATTCCTAATCCTCCAAAACAGCTGCGCCCCCTATAGAGACTAAAGGGCACACTACACCAGAGAGTATCCTTGATCTGAAGGGAGCAAGGAGCAGCTCCCTCCCCAAGAATGGCAGTCCTCACTGTTGGGCCTGAAGTTCCCGGTGGCTCCCAAGCTGTTCTCATCACAGGGGGTAAAACTGTGGGTGACCCTGAGGTGGTAAGCCTGTTCATTTCCTCATGGACATAGAAGCCATTTATTCTGTCTCAACTGCTCACTCTGGACCTCCTTCCTCTGAAAACTGCTTTGCTTGTAAAGATAAAGACAGCCCCCAGATTTGGGCTCATTTGGCTCAGCCTGTTTCTTATCATTGGTCTATACCTTAAAGAAAACAGAAAATAAACAAAATTAAACTTAAGGAAGACTCGGAAACTAATTCAGTAAAACACCAGACAACTTAGCACGCGGCCGACCAGCTTGCCTCCAGGCCACAGCTACAGCTGCCATCCTAGTTCCTTCCCAAAGCCACCAAGCTCCCAATGGGACAAGACTTAACCGGTTTGCTTTCTGCCCCACACCACATTCAAGGGTTTTTCAATGCTCATAAAAGTCACAGGCTCACTGATAGCCGCCTCCTACAACATCAGGCCTTCTTCAAAGGTCCTGTCATTCAAGTAGGGACCTGCTCCGCCCTTAATCTTGCTGCCTTCCTCCCAGAGACAGAGGAAGAATTAACTGCCAATGGGTGTTAATTCCAGCCTCTACTGCTAAAACACATGTACAAAAAAATACCCCGAGACAACCCACATTGGACGCTCTTCACGGATGAGAGTTCTTTTATAGAAAAGGACATACAAAAGCCTAGGTAGTCAAAGAGCTTACTCGATAACAACAACCCAAAACGCACCTCACAGGCTATCCATGCCATGAGACAAAAGTCAGGACAGGTCAGAATAAGAGTTCCGAAACAAAGCTGCCATCCATTATCTACTTCTCAAACACAATCAAAAACATACAAAGTGGAAAGGGTTATGCTGTTTCAGTCTCTCTGATAGTTCACAGTTACTTAAAGGTTTCCAAGATTAAACGAAAAACGAGATTCTTTGGTTTAGATTTGTCCTTCCTTACTTGCTGGCTTCCTAGCCTAACAGGACTTAAAGAAGCCTTTCTCATATTTCTGTTATTCATTATGACAGGAATCATCTCTTGCTGCTGCCTACGGTGTAATCTCTGCTTGAGGACCACTCACTAGCTGGCTACGACGGCCTCCAAAGCAACAAACTCCTCATCTGGACATGCTCATCTACCGGGGACCCTTCGATAGACCTCTGGACGAGCCCTAGCTGCCGGTCTCTCTCTATGTCCCTCCTCAGCCTGAAGCAGCCAGAGCGGTCGTCGCCCCTATCCCCTCAGGGCAGTTAGGCTTTCCTCTTCAGAGGGGGGATCCATAGGGCAGAGTTCGCATGTCCCTAGGTAGACAGGGAGGTCCCCGGTGGAATAAACAGAGAGTCCTGTCCTAAAACTTCAGGTTTTGAAATCACTCCTTCGCCACCTATATGTATGGAACACTTCACTACAGAGGACAGGGTTTGTGACGTTTATGACGCTGAAGGAAAACTGAGAACAAACTACGTTGGTCTGGGACCGTGCGGCGATCTCATCACGAGTTCACAGTCGCTCCCGAAAGACATGTTTGGGGGACCTCTCCAGCAATACTCAACACGCAGAGGGAGCGAGGAAGGTTTAACTGGCCCAGGGGGAGTGTTCCGCGGACGGAAGGAGTATACATGAAGGAAAAGGGAACGAGGGATTTTGAGGGTGGTGGCAAGAATGTGGCTTCCGCCACAGACCCAGGCTGATTTCTGCTATTGGTAAACACTGGTGGTGTTTAGAAACGTGGACATTTAATGATCTCTAGTGCCCTCTGTTGCCCAACTAAGTGAAGAACTAAAGGCTTCTCCTTAATCCCTGAAGAACTCTTCACCTGGAGAAGAGAAGAAATGCCTGATTTTAGCAATGTCCCCCAAAACACCACCCTCCCGAGGCCGAGCTAGGGGCCGGGTGGGAGGTAGTAGTGGGCGGTTCAAGTGCAGTGGCATCTGCTGTGCACAGCAGAGACACAGCCACTTCAAAAGAAGCCTCCTCTCATAGCTGAGGACCAGCAGTCCCTGGCAGGCTGTGATGGGAAAACACAAGGTGCTTTTCAGATCTATATTCATATCCCGCTATCGACATATGATTATATTTGTACGTCTTCTCCCAAGTGTGAGCATCTCTGTCACCCACCTATCTGGTGGTGGTAATGACCCAGTTCTAGTTTCTCTTTCATGTATTCTTGTTACCTAGAGGAAGATATATCCACGTCCAGTAAATATAAATGTAAAACTCTCTTCAAAAGGCTGTCTCAATCATCAAGTGAACTATGAACAGACTGACATTTAGGTTCGAGAACTCATCCTAGAAAGAGCGCCACGTACCTCATTGCTGAGCATCACTTACGGTCACCTTCGAAGTGCTCCCCTTGGGAGGCTATGCACGGACACAAGCGCCTAGTCCACCCTTCAAAGCGATGGAGCGCGGAACTCCTTTCCCGGAACGGCCACATCAGAGCTGTCCTCGTATTACCCTGGATGTCCTGAACGTCACCCACATGTCTTCCTTGCAATATTTCCTTGCTCTTCAGGTAAAGAAAGAAGTCATTGGGGGCCAGATCAGTTTAGTTTTCCTCAAGTTTGAGTTACGGGGTAGACGAGCATCTTAATCTTTTCTGGGCTTCGACTGCTCAAGGTGCTCATCTGGCCCTTTGCTACACGCCCATTCGGCTCATCTGCAGATGTCAACTTCCTCCTCCATCGGTGACCTTTCCCAGAATACCGTCTCCTCTGACCCAGTAGAGAGCACCTTCTGAACATCTGGAAGCTTCTGCCAGCTGTGGGTAATCTTGGTATCATTCCAAAATAACACCACTCAGCTCTTGTAACTTCCTTTGGGGGGAGGGAGGTGTCACAAATGATAAAGTACGAACAGTTTATTCCCTTAGTACACGCTTTTAGCTTGTGTTGACACCCTGGATGGAATTCTCTATGTGCTGAAATGTAACCACGGCTGTGTGTAAGCGGTACAACAGACTCCAGTGGAATTGGATCAACACTGTGGGACTGAACGCCCTCTGCCGCTTTTTGGGTTTCTTGAATCTTATTTTTATGGACGCACTGGGTTACTCATTATCCTTGTTCTGAAAGTCATTATAAATCTAACAAGATTCAGTTTAACAAAAACTTGAACCATAACCTTTACTATTCAAGGATTTAACTTTAAGTCATTTTTACAATATTATGTTCAGGCAATTCATTTGGATTGCCCACGATCATCTTTTCTCTTTCCAACTCAGATGAGTTTTGTATCATTTAGTAAGTAACACTGTGTGTTTTCCTACTGCTGCTCATGAAATGAATTTAGTGGGTCATAACGAGGAGTTTCCTCTTTTTTTTTTCCCCCACAGTGAAACATTTTATGTAAAGGATACATTTATCCCGGGGCGACCCCTGAGGAGCAGGGTTTCCCTTCTGCTGGGAGGGACCCCCTGCTGTACAGTTAAGTTCCCCACAGCTGTGCGGGCCCCCAGGGGAGAAAGGGCTGAGGCCAGTCAAAAGGCTGCTGCTCCTGGCCCGGAAGCAAACACCTCCACCCCTCAGCACATCTGGGAGTGCCCCGCCGGGGGAGCCACACCTCTGCTTGCCCCAGGTCCTCCCGAATCCGCTGAGGACCCTCTGCGTGCCCCCTTGACCCTGAGTCTCCCTGCTCGCGCCCCCGCGCCGCCCGCCCGGCGTCCCGTGCGCGCGAGCGCGCCCCCGCGCGCTTCTGGCGGTCTCGGGCACGCGCGCCCATTGTTCCCTGCTGCATCCCGGCAACAGGCCCAACGGTGGGCACTTCGCCTTCAGCCCTGTTGACAGCTGAAGGAGCTAGCTAGGAGCCTGCTGTGGGTCCAAAGACAGACCTCACCCAAGTGACCCATGGGCGCTTATCAGGGCAGGATCTGTCCCCCACGCCCGCCCCGGGCACCCGAGCGCCAGCACCACTGCGCTCGCCATGCCCACCACGTTCATTTGGCCCGCCATCCTCACACAGCGGTCCGTGCCCCTCCGTTCTCTCGCAGGCCAAACTGCAGGTATCTGATGAGTTTGCCGTCGTGCTTCCTCACAGCGTCTCGGCGGCGATGTTCCATGCTCTCTCAAACGCTGCGCACTTTTCTGGGGTCCCTCGTCTCAATCGGCAGGCATGGCCATCAGAGGGAAGCGGTGCTGTCTGCTCTGCACTTACAGATAGCCTGCAGCTCAGTGTCTCCGGTGGGCAGAGCCAGTCACTGTGTGGCACAGGACCAGGTAGACACCCACATGCCCCTCACAACACCCCGGGGTGCCCCCAGCACCTGCACAGAGCAGAGCCTGTTGAGGGCCAAAGGGGCACCGAAGCAGGAGGAAGACCCTGCACTCAGACTGAAGCAGGCCACTCAGGGAAGGAACCCCGATGGCACTGGGGCTTCCCGGTCCGCATTTAGGCCCCTGGGGGTCCAGAGAGGCCACTCTTTCTTCGTGCCCAGGCCTGGGACTCTGCCGAGAACCCTCCATGCGGAGATCTCAGGAGACACGGGAAGGAACCCCGATGACACTGGGCGAGCACGGTCTGCATTCAGGGCCCTGGCCGTCTCTTGCTTCATTCCCAGGCCTGGGCTTCTGCAAAGAATACCCCATACGGAGATCTCAGGAAGCCAGGGTGACAAGAAATCCCAGACCTCCGTGCTAATCTCCTGCCCCACAAGAAATGCCATCACGAGCTCATACAGCGCCACTCGAGGTTTCCCGCCGGCGCAGAGGAAGAGGCGTACAGCCACATCCCGTGCTGCTCGCCCATGCCAGAAATCCTCCAAAAAAGTGAGCCAGGAGGGTCCTTCTCCCTCCTCGGCTCCCGGCCTTTCCCACAAGTGCCAGCGTGAAAAGGAGGCAGATGGAACAAAGGGGCAGAAGCGAACCCAGACAGACGGCTCACCCACATGTGACCGTTCCAGGCCCCGAAAACGAAAGACTTGTCTTCTGCCGCACAGGCGAGGGGACCCTCTGAGTCTGCCAACACCCCCTGAGCTGGGTTTCCGAGTCACAGGAGAACACCTAGACGCGGAGAGGCAAGCTGCACTCCAGAGCATCCACAGAGCACTTCAGGGAGGTGAGACGGAGGCCATCCCAGACCTCGCTGCCATACGTGCTGTATGGAACGGTCCTGCACCAGCTGTCCTTGCGGCTCCCAGCACGAATCCATAGCTGGCGAAATACAGGAGGAAGCAGGCCTGCTCAGGCCCAGTGACTCTCCCAGATCCTGCTGGAGGGGCTACCACTGTGCATCTCTGTCACCCAGGAAGCACAGTTCATCAGGCCCCCTGTTCTCCCGGCCAGAGGGCCTGATACGGCATAGCACCCTAACTATAGAAATTTTCAGCCCCAACTATAGAAGTTTTAAGCCCCTTCAGTATACAAGTTTTAAACCCCTCACTATATGAGTTTTAATTCCCCTCACTATAGAAGTTTTAAGTCCCCTCAGAATAGCAGTTTTAAGCTCCCTCACTGTAGAAGTTTTAAGTCCCCTCATGAAAGAAGTTTTAATCCCCTCACTTTGGAAGCTTAAACTCCCCTCACTGTAGAAGTTTTAAGACCCCTCACTATAGATGTTTAAGGCCCCTAAGTCTAGGAGTTTTGAGCCCTCACACTATAGAAGTTTTCAGCCCCCTCACTGTACAAGTTTTAAGCCCCCTCAGTATAGACGTTGTAAGCCCCCTCACTACATTTGTATTCAGTCCCCTACTGTAGAAATTTTAAATCCCCTCAGAATAGAAGTTTTAAACCCCCTCACTAAAGAAGTTCTATGCCCCCTAACTATAGAAGTTTTCAGCCCCCACTATAGAAGTTTTAAGCCCCTTCAGTATACAAGTTTAAAACCCCTCACTATATGAGTTTTAATTCCCCTCACTGTAGAAGTTTTAAGTCCCCTCAGAATAGCAGTTTTAAGCTCCCTCTCTATAGAAGTTTCAAGTTCCCTCAGAATAGCAGTTTTAAGTCCCTTCACTATAGAAGTTTTAAGGACCCTCACTATAGAAGTTTAAAGCCCCTTCAGTATAGAAGTTTTAAGCCCCCTCACTATAGAAGTTCAAGGCCTCTCAGAATAGAAGTTTTATGTCCCCTCGGTTAAAAGTTTTAAACCCCTCACTTTGGATGTTTAAAGTCCCATCACCATACAAGTGTTAAGCCCCCTCACTAAAGAAGTTTTAAGCCCCCTCAGCATAGAAGTTTTAAGTTCCCTCACCATAGAAGTTTAAAGCCCCCTCAATAAAGAAGTTTCCAGCCCCCTCACTGTATGAGATTTAAGTCCCCTCACTATAGATGTTTAAGGACCCTAAGTCTGGGAGTTTTGAGCCCTCACACTATAGAAGTTTTCAGCCCCCTCACTGTAGAAGTATTCAGCCCCTCACTGTACAAGTTTTAAGCCCCCTCAGTATACACGTTGTAAGCCCCCTCTCTACATTTGTATTCAGTCCCCCACTGTAGAAATTTAAAATCCCCTCAGAATAGAAGTTTTAAACCCCCTCACTAAAGAAGTTCTATGCCCCTTAAGTATAGAAGTTTTCAGTACCCACTATAGAAGTTTTAAGCCCCTTCAGTACACAAGTTTTAAATCCCTCACTATATAAGTTTTAATTCCCCTCGCTATAGAAGTTTTAAGTCCCCTCAGAATAGCAGTTTTAAGCCCCCTCACTATAGAAGTTTTAAGTCCCCTCAGAATAGCAGTTTTAAGCCCCCACACTAAAGAAGTTTTCAGGCCCCTCACTATATGAGTTTCAAGTCCCCTCACTATAGAAGTTTAAGGCCCCTCAATATGGAACTTTTAAGCCCCCTCAGGATACAAGATTTGAACCCCTCAGTATATGAGTTTTAAGCCCCCTCACTACACAAGTTTTAAGTCCGCTCAGAATAAAGTTTTACATGCCCTCAGTTAAGGAGTTTTAAACCCCTCACTTTGGATGTTCAAAGTCCCGTCACCATAAAAGTTTTACGCCCCCTCACTAAAGAAGTTTTAAGCCCCCTCAGCATAGATGTTTTCAGCTCCCACTATCGAAGTTTTAAGCCCCTTCAGTATACAAGTTTTAAACACCTCACTATATGAGTTCTAAGTCCCCTCACTATAGAAGTTTTAAGTGCCCTGAGAATAGAAGTTTCAAGTCCCCTCACTATACAAGTTTAAAGTCCGCTCAGAATAGCAGTTTTAAGCCCCCTCACTGTAGAAATTTTCAGCCCCTCATTGAAGAAGTTTTAAGCCCCCTCACTAAAGAAGTTTTAATCCCCCTCAGCATAGAAGTTTTCAGCTCCCTACTATCGAAGTTTTAACCTGCTTCAGTATACAAGTTTTCAACCCCTCATTATATGAGTTTTAAGTCCCCTCACTATAGAAGTTTTAAGTTCCCTCAGAATACAAGTTTTAACTTCCCTCACTAAAGAAGTTTTAGCCTCCTCACTATGAGTTTTAAGTCCCCTCACTATAGAAGTTTAAAGCCCCTTCAGATTAGAAGTTTTAAACCCCTCATTATAGAAGTTTTAAGACCTCTCAGAATAGAAGTTTTATGTCCCCTCAGTTAAGGAGGTTTAAACCCCTCACTTTGGATGTTTAAAGTCCCGTCAACATACAAGTTTTAAGCCCCCTCACTAAAGAAGTCTTAAGCACCCTCAGCATAGAAGTTTTCAGCTCCCCACTATCGAAGTTTTAAGCCCCTTCAGTATACAAGTTTTAAACCCCTCACTATATGAGTTTCAAGTCCCCACAGTATAGAAGTTTTAAGGACCCTCAGAATAGAAGTTTTAAGTCCCCTCAGGAAAGAAGTTTTAATCCCCTCACTTTGGAAGCTTAAACTCCCCTCACTGTAGAAGTTTTAAGACCCCTCACTATAGATGTTTAAGGCCCCAAAGTCTAGGAGTTTTGAGCCCTCACACTATAGAAGTTTTCAGCCCCCTCACTGTAGAAGTATTAAGCCCCCTCAGTATACACGTTGTAAGCCCCCTAACTACATCTGTATTCATTCCCCCACTGTAGAAATTTTAAATCCCCTCAGAATAGAAGTTTTAAACCCCCTCACTAAAGAAGTTCTATGCCCCCTAACAATAGAAGTTTTCAGCCCCCACTATAGAAGTTTTAAGCCCCTTCAGTATACAAGTTTAAAACCCCTCACTATATGAGTTTTAATTCCCCTCACTGTAGAAGTTTTAAGTCCCCTCAGAATAGCAGTTTTAAGCTCCTTCTCTATAGAAGTTTTAAGTTCCCTCAGAATAGCAGTTTTAAGTCCCTTCACTATAGAAGTTTTAAGGACCCTCACTATAGAAGTTTTAAGCCCCTTCAGTATAGAAGTTTTAAGCCCCCTCACTATAGAAGTTCAAGGCCTCTCAGAATAGAAGTTTTATGTCCCCTCAGTAAAGAAGTTTTAATCCCCTCACTTTGGAAGCTTAAACTCCCCTCACTGTAGAAGTTTTAAGACCCCTCACTATAGATGCTTAAGGACCCTAAGTCTAGGAGTTTTGAGCCCTCACACTATAGAAGTTTTCAGCCCCCTCACTATATGAGTTTCAAGTCCCCTCAGAATAGCAGTTTTAAGCCCCCTCCCTATAGAAGTTTTAAGTCCCCTCAGAATAGCAGTTTTAAGCCCCCACACTAAAGAAGTTTTCAGCCCCCTCACTATATGAGTTTCAAGTCCCCTCACTATAGAAGTTTTAAGGCCCCTCAATATGGAACTTTTAAGCCCCCTCAGGATACAAGTTTGGAACCCCTCAGTATATGAGTTTTAAGCCCCCTCACTACACAAGTTTTAAGTCCGCTCAGAATACAGGTTTTACATGCCCTCAGTTAAGAAGTTTTAAACCCCTCACTTTGGATGTTCAAAGTCCCGTCACCATAAATGTTTTAAGCCCCCTCAGCATAGAAGTTTTCACTCCCTACTATCGAACTTTTAAGCCCCCTCAGGATACAAGTTTTAAACCCCTCACTATATGAGTTTTAAGGCCCCTCACTATAGAAGTGTTAAGTGCCCTGAGCACAGAAGTTTTAAGTGCCCTCAGAATACAAGTTTTAAGTTCCCTCACTAAAGAAGTTTTAGCCCCCTCACTATACAAGTTTTAAGGCCTCTCAGAATAGAAGTTTTACGTCCCTTCAGTTAAGGAGTTTTAAACCCCTCACTTTGGATGTTTAAAGTCCCATCACCATACAAGTTTTAAGCCCCCTCACTAAAGAAGTCTTAAGCCCCCTCAGCATAGAAGTTTTCAGCTCCCTACGATCGAAGTGTTAAGCTCCTTTAGTATACAAGTTTTAAACCCCTCACTATATGAGCTTTAAGTCCCCTCACTATAGAAGTTCTAAGTGCCCTCAGAGTAGAAGTTTTAACTTCCCTCACGATAGAAGTTTAAAGTCCCCTCAGAATAGCAGTTTTAAGCCCCTCACTATAGAAGTTTTAAGGACCCTCAGAATAGAAGTTTTAAGTCCCCTCAGTAAAGAAGTTTGAATCCCCTCACTTTGGAAGCTTCAACTCCCCCCACTATTGAAGTTTTAAGCCCCTTCAGTATACAAGTTTTAAACCCCTCACTACATAAGTTTTAAGTCCCCACACTATAGAAGTTTTATGTCCCCTCAGAATAGCACTTTTAAGTCCCCTCGCCATAGAAGTTTGAAGCCCCCTCACTATAGAAGTTTGAAGCACACTCCGTATAGAATTTTAAGCCCCCTCAATATAGAAGTTTTTAGCCCCCTCAGGATACAAGTTTTAAACCCCTCAGTATATGACTTATAAGTCCCCTCACTACAAAAGTTTTAAGTCCACTCAGAATAGAAGTTCTACGTTCACTCACTGTAGAAGTTTTATGTCCCCTTAGTATAGAAGTCTCAGTCACCCTCAGTAAAGAAGTTTTAAATCCACTCACTCTAGAAGTTTTAAGCCCCTTCAGTATAGAAGTTTTAAGCCCCTCACTATAGAAGTTTTAAGTTCGCTCAGAACCGCAGTTTTAAGTCCCCTCACTATGGAAGTTTTAAGCACCCTCACTGTAGAAGTTTTAAGCCTCCTCAGTATAGGAGTTTAAAGCCCCCTTAACATAGAAGTTTGAAGCCCCCTCAGTGAAGAACTTTCAAGTCTCTTCACTATAGAAGAATAAGCCCCCTCACTGTGGAAGTTTTAAGCCCCCTCACTATATGAGTTTTAAGTACCCTCACTAGAGAAGTTTAAAGCCCCTTCACTATAGAAGTTTTAAGAACCCTCACTATAGAAGTTTTAAGGCCTCTCAGAATAGAAGTTTTATGTCCCCTCGGTTAAAAGTTTTCAACCCCTCGCTTTCGATGTTTAAAGTCCCGTCACCATACAAGTTTTAAGCCCCCTCCCTGAAGAAGTTTTAAGCCCCCTGTAGTGCGGGGAGGCCTGCAGGGTCTCTGCTCCCGCTCCCACATAAGAACGCAGGATGTGGTGAGGCCAAAAGGAATACCCACGGAGCCATAGGTAGGGGAGTCATACCACTAAGGTCTCACCGGAGGCTGAGTTCACAAGACGTGCGACCTGCTGTCCGCTTTGCTGCCAACCGACCGACTCTCCTCGACTCTCCTCCGAAGCCACCGCAGTTATATTAGTGGCCAAGGGCTCCATGGTTACAGCTGACGGCCAACCAGCCACAGCTGACGGCCATCTACTACCCGAGCCAGCACCCCTCCGCTGAGGCCGAGAGCCTGGACACTGCTCTCTGGGGCTCTGTCCCCACACTCCACCCCTACAGGATCTCGCCTCACAATCTACGCCACAAGCGGCTTCCCCGAGGGTCCCTGTGCGAGGAGCCTGGAGGTGAATGCAATATCCTGGGCACAGCCACGGTTTCTCAGGGCACCGGCAGTCCTCCTGGGCACAGCCAGACTTCCTGGACCTCTTAGGGTACCACCAGTCTCCTCCTGCCCTCCTGGCAGGAGGTACTGTCGCACTGTAACCACGCTCCAGGGCTGTGGCAACACTTGAGGAGGGTGGTGAGCATGCCCGCGTGTCACCGCTTTCACCACCGGGATCCAGGGACGGAACTCTCCTACCGATGTCTGTCAGCTGAGGCCATGTAGCACGTCCACCCCTAGAATGAATATTCTCCGCAACGGGGGAGACATAAACCTTGTAGGTACGAGGCGGAAGCCTTCCTATACCCAGTGGTAAGGAGACGGCTTTCACAGTCACAGTCTTTCCCGCGTAGCCATCAATGCAGATTGCTGGTCCGGGGAACAGTTCTGGGTTCCCATCAACAAGACTGCAGTCTGCGCCAGTGTCCACTAGGGCCAAAACCCTCCGCACATTAGAAGGGGACCGATGGATGGACAGCTCCACGTGGGGCCTCCGGTCCCTGCTCATCCCCTCTGACCGGGGTACCTTGGCCCCACCTGTAATCCGTAATCGAGCTGAAAGGAGTCGGCCTCAAGGGGCTGCATGAAGTCCTGGAGGGACACGGGTCGCGCTTTCCCAGACTTCTCCTTTAGGCTTCTCCGGAATTGTTCCGGACGCAACTGTTTCCAGAGTTCCAGCAGGAGTGCATTGGCTTGTCGGTCTATTTTCTTCCGATCGACCCCTGCTGCCAGGAGATCACGCCACATCTGTGCGTGTGTTACTCTCTGAACTCTAGAACTGAAAAACGCAATGAGCTTAAGAACTCAGTGGGTAGGTTTAGCGGCAGAATAGACAGACACAGCTGAGAGGTGCACACAGATGTTTACGGCGGTGTTATACATAATTGCCAAAAATGGAAAGCAACCAAGATAGCTTTCCCCGGGTGAATGGATAAACAAAGTGTCCTATATCCGGAAAATAAAACATTATTTAGTGATGAAATTAGCTGCCAAGATACTAAAAGACCCGGAGAAACCTTAAATGCATACCGCTAAGTGAAAGAAGCCAGTCTGAAAAGGCGACGCATTACATGATTCTAACTACGTGACATTCTGAGAAAGGAAGAACTACAGAGACAGTAAATAGATTAGTAGTTTCCGGGGCTTGAGAGAACTAGAGAGATCACAATAGGTGGAATACCTAAAGTATCTCTAGGGCAGTGAAATTATTCCGGATGATACTATCGTGGTGGATAAATGACGTTACGCGTTTGTCAGAATCCATAGAACTGTACAATAAAAGAGTGAACTAAATGGAAACTATGGAATTGAGTTAATAAGGTGTCGACATCGGTTCATCTATTGTAACAAAGGTACCACACCAGACAAGATGTTACTAACAGGGGAAGCTGGAGAGATAAGGGGAAGGGAATACGTGAGAACGCTATACTTTCTGCTCGATTTTCCTTTCAATCTAAAACTTCTCTAGAAAACAAAGTCTATTAGTGCTTTTTCTAACCTATGGCAAACAGTGATCCAGGAGAGTCAGCGTGTCCCTAGGTACACAGGGAGGTCCCTGGTGGAATAGACAAAGACAGTCATATCCTAAAACTTCAGGTTTTGAAATCACTCCTTCGCTCCAGGACATAATGTAACAAGGCCTTGAGGTTAATCATAAAATTCATTTTGGCCTGTCAAATGGAGCAGATCCCAGAGATAAAGAGTGGGTTACTTTGCTAATTCCTTTAGGATGGGCAAGCGGAACAAACCTGGTAGACGAATTTCATTAGAAGGCACCAGTTCCCTTCTTCAAACAGGTTCCCTTCTTCAAACAGCTCCCCTTCCCCAAGCAGGCAAGGGAAGGTATAAAAGTAAGAGCTTTTGCCTCAGTCATGGGGCACCCCCCATGCGGGACCCCTCCTGCTCGGGAGCCGCAACCTCTTCTCCTGCCTCTAATAAACTATCCTCTTTTTAAAAACTCTTTGCCTCTCCCTGGTCCCTGTTTCCATTCTTCGGCTTCACGAGACAGGATCACGGCCCACACTCAGAAACTGCCGGCAGATCCAACATCACCTACGTCATTTGGGGGCTCGCTGGGGATTGAAGGAGAGGTAAATATTATCTGTGCCTTTCTACTTGCCCACCCTATGGGCCTTCATCGTTTTTTTTTCTTTTTTTTTCCTCCTTTAGCATACAAACAGTAGGCCTCCGTCAGCCATTTAAATGCGAAAAGCGGGGCTGCTACTCTTAAGAGTCAGAGGGCAGGTCTTGCAGGAGGGCAGGTCTTGCAGGAGGGCAGGTCTTGCAGGAGGGCTCTGGTTGATCCCCGGGGGCACTGAGCCCTAGGAATGTCAGCCACAGTCTAACTTCCTTCTCTCTTGCTTTCTCATTTCTCTTTCCACGAGGAGACTGAATACTGGCCCGTGGCCAGGCCTGTGGGTCTTTGCGGACAACTGAGGGAATTTTGGGCGTGGCCACTCTACGGAAAATTTCCAAAGGTTCCTTAGCTCCTCTCCCAGCCCAACTGCCCATAAGGGTGCCAGCAAGACGACTCCTTTGTCTTTGCTGTTCTTTCATCCTGTGGCTGTCTCTCCTCAACTTTTGAGATGCTGGTCTGGGGCCTCTTCCCTGCAGGACCTTCTCAACACTCCCTGCCGACCTCAGAACATCTTAAGGTAAGAACATGAACCTCTGCCTCTATAGGACATCTCTCGTCACGCAGGATAAGATTTACTGGCATTTAACATTTCCTCTCAAATCATCCCCTGCTCTCCCGTGATCTCACTGTACTCTGGGGACTGCAAGCAGCAACTCTGCTGCCTGGCTCCGCCCCCAGCTCAGCAGGGCTGCAGCCACAGCCCAGAGGGGAAAGGCAGCAAAAGCACAGCTCCTCCAGGGCACCACCCGCCAGGCCCCCTCAGCCACCTCCAGGCCACGTTTTCAAGGAGGACCAACATCGTCCAGACTCACTTTCCCTTAAGGAGGAAACTTGACCTGAAACCTTTTGGGGCTCCCCTTTTTCTCTTTTTGCACTCTCTTCCCCGTTGGGAATCAAAACCTCGCCACTTGCCTTTCTGCGCTGGCTAAATACGCAAGCTCCAAGTCTTGATTGAGTATGTCCTCTGTCCTTAAATACCTTTATTTAGAAGGCCACTATTATGGTAATCGTGCAATCAATTTCTGTGATGCCCAGGGTTGCGCTATCCACCCCGCAACTTTAAAGCATCCCCTTACAGGCCACAGCCTCTATGGGCCTGTAGGCCAATGCCGAAGATTCAGGCGGGGCCGGGGTAGGCGCCCACCCGGAGGCACGGGCCGGGCCGCCCAGGTAAGCGCCAATAATCCTGGCGCGCCTCGGAACCAGTCGCGCGGTGTCTGCGGCCCAGGCGTCTGCGGGGACGGGACGCCTCAGAGCAGATTGTGGGAGATGAATTGCCAAGGGACGCCTTTCTCTTCTTCCTTCCTTTCCGATGGGCAATCAGCCCTCACGCGCCTCCACCCCCCTGGACCGCATCTTGAAACACAGGGACAAATTTGACCCTCAGACTTTGAAGAAACAGCGCCTGATTTTCTTTTGTTCAGAGGTTTGGCCTAAATATTCATTGGAAGATGGGGAGACTTGGCCTTCTGAGGGAAGTAGTAATTATAATACTATCATGCAACAAGACCCGTTTTGCAGAAAGGAGGGCACACGGTCAGAAGTTCCATATGTTCAGGCTTTTTTTGCCCTGAGGGACAACCCAAATCTCTGCAAGAAGTGTAAAGTTGACCCGGCTCTTTTGGCTGTGATCTCTTGCCTCCCTTCCCCCAATGAGTCCCTTTTTAAGGGGACTCCTCCTAAGGGGACTCCTTCTAGGAGTCTCCTTCTAAGGTGAATCTCCCTAGGGAGACCCCTCCTAAAGAGACTCTTCCAAGAGAACTCCAGCGGGATCCTCCTCTCCTGGGGAGGACCCTTCAACAAACACCCATCTCCAAATCCACCTATAAACAGGAATGTGTGAGGCTGAGGTAACTGAAGGAAAAAAAGTGGCACTTTTGAAAGCCAAATGGCTCATTCGCAAGCCAGCGCCCTTACTCTGCTGCTCTAAGTCCTACAACGACCACCCACGGTGAGATTCATCATCAGGGAAACAGCCTTTAGATTGGAGTCCCAAAATACTAAAGTCAGAATACCTCTGCCACTGAATTTGTCAAGAAAATGGCTTCGATACCTCGGTATTGCAAAACAACAAAATCCTGAGGTGTTAATTATTAGGTACAACATAAGTTCATCTCTTTCTAACTTCTTGTCACACGAACGTTAAGAGAAATTAAGATCTCTTAATGAATATATTTTATTACTAAAACCTATGCTTTTAAAGGGTGCCAAATACATTCCTGGGTTTGCCAGTGGAAGTGCTCATTGCTCACTTTTGGTTGTCAGTATGTATGTCACCAGAATAATTTTCTACGTTTTCTATTTTCTCAGTCAGATCCTTGGTAACTCAAAACTTAAATCTAAAAACTAAGTTTTGCTGACAGTTAAGCAAATTTTTATATTGCAAAACTGCTACAGTTCATGTGCTTTCCTCAGTATCAGCTATAGGCCACTAAGAGGAAACTTCGCCTAATGCTTTTCCCTAACTGGCAGGGAATTCTAATGGTTCTGACCCAATCTGACAGCCCCGAGTAAGAGGCTCAGATCCTACAAAGGGCCAGGAATCTGTTTAAAAGTCTTTGACAGCCAAGACAGAAAAACGAGGAATAAAGGAACAGTGAGACCAGAGCATAAGAACAGAGACAGGCCAGACTTTTGGCCACAGTTATAGACAACCCAGGGCTGAAGCCACCTCAGGACACCCCAAAGGCCCCAGAGAGAAAGCACCAGATCAAAGACCCTACTCTGGATATACAAGCCCAGATCACTGGATTCCTAATCCTCCAAAACAGCTGCGCCCCCTATAGAGACTAAAGGGCACACTACACCAGAGAGTATGCCTTGATCTGAAGGGAGCAAGGAGCAGCTCCCTCCCCAAGAATGGCAGTCCTCACTGTTGGGCCTGAAGTTCCCGGTGGCTCCCAAGCTGTTCTCATCACAGGGGGTAAAACTGTGGGTGACCCTGAGGTGGTAAGCCTGTTCATTTCCTCATGGACATAGAAGCCATTTATTCTGTCTCAACTGCTCACTCTGGACCTCCTTCCTCTGAAAACTGCTTTGCTTGTAAAGATAAAGACAGCCCCCAGATTTGGGCTCATTTGGCTCAGCCTGTTTCTTATCATTGGTCTATACCTTAAAGAAAACAGAAAATAAACAAAATTAAACTTAAGGAAGACTCGGAAACTAATTCAGTAAAACACCAGACAACTTAGCACGCGGCCGACCAGCTTGCCTCCAGGCCACAGCTACAGCTGCCATCCTAGTTCCTTCCCAAAGCCACCAAGCTCCCAATGGGACAAGACTTAACCGGTTTGCTTTCTGCCCCACACCACATTCAAGGGTTTTTCAATGCTCATAAAAGTCACAGGCTCACTGATAGCCGCCTCCTACAACATCAGGCCTTCTTCAAAGGTCCTGTCATTCAAGTAGGGACCTGCTCCGCCCTTAATCTTGCTGCCTTCCTCCCAGAGACAGAGGAAGAATTAACTGCCAATGGGTGTTAATTCCAGCCTCTACTGCTAAAACACATGTACAAAAAAATACCCCGAGACAACCCACATTGGACGCTCTTCACGGATGAGAGTTCTTTTATAGAAAAGGACATACAAAAGCCTAGGTAGTCAAAGAGCTTACTCGATAACAACAACCCAAAACGCACCTCACAGGCTATCCATGCCATGAGACAAAAGTCAGGACAGGTCAGAATAAGAGTTCCGAAACAAAGCTGCCATCCATTATCTACTTCTCAAACACAATCAAAAACATACAAAGTGGAAAGGGTTATGCTGTTTCAGTCTCTCTGATAGTTCACAGTTACTTAAAGGTTTCCAAGATTAAACGAAAAACGAGATTCTTTGGTTTAGATTTGTCCTTCCTTACTTGCTGGCTTCCTAGCCTAACAGGACTTAAAGAAGCCTTTCTCATATTTCTGTTATTCATTATGACAGGAATCATCTCTTGCTGCTGCCTACGGTGTAATCTCTGCTTGAGGACCACTCACTAGCTGGCTACGACGGCCTCCAAAGCAACAAACTCCTCATCTGGACATGCTCATCTACCGGGACCCTTCGATAGACCTCTGGACGAGCCCTAGCTGCCGGTCTCTCTCTATGTCCCTCCTCAGCCTGAAGCAGCCAGAGCGGGTCGTCGCCCCTATCCCCTCAGGGCAGTTAGGCTTTCCTCTTCAGAGGGGGGATCCATAGGGCAGAGTTCGCATGTCCCTAGGTAGACAGGGAGGTCCCCGGTGGAATAAACAGAGAGTCCTGTCCTAAAACTTCAGGTTTTGAAATCACTCCTTCGCCACCTATATGTATGGAACACTTCACTACAGAGGACAGGGTTTGTGACGTTTATGACGCTGAAGGAAAACTGAGAACAAACTACGTTGGTCCGGGACCGTGCGGCGATCTCATCACGAGTTCACAGTCGCTCCCGAAAGACATGTTTGGGGGACCTCTCCAGCAATACTCAACACGCAGAGGGAGCGAGGAAGGTTTAACTGGCCCAGGGGGAGAGTTCCGCGGCCGGAAGGAGTATACATGAAGGAAAAGGGAACGAGGGATTTTGAGGGTGGTGGCAAGAATGTGGCTTCCGCCGCAGACCCAGGCTGATTTCTGCTATTGGTAAACACTGGTGGTGTTTAGAAACGTGGACATTTAATGATCTCTAGTGCCCTCTGTTGCCCAACTAAGTGAAGAACTAAAGGCTTCTCCTTAATCCCTGAAGAACTCTTCACCTGGAGAAGAGAAGAAATGCCTGATTTTAGCAATGTCCCCCAAAACACCACCCTCCCGAGGCCGAGCTAGGGGCCGGGTGGGAGGTAGTAGTGGGCGGTTCAAGTGCAGTGGCATCTGCTGTGCACAGCAGAGACACAGCCACTTCAAAAGAAGCCTCCTCTCATAGCTGAGGACCAGCAGTCCCTGGCAGGCTGTGATGGGAAAACACAAGGTGCTTTTCAGATCTATATTCATATGCCGCTATCGACATATGATTATATTTGTACGTCTTCTCCCAAGTGTGAGCATCTCTGTCACCCACCTATCTGGTGGTGGTAATGACCCAGTTCTAGTTTCTCTTTCATGTATTCTTGTTACCTAGAGGAAGATATATCCACGTCCAGTAAATATAAATGTAAAGCTCTCTTCAAAAGGCTGTCTCAATCATCAAGTGAACTATGAACAGATTGACACTTAGGTTCGAGAACTCATCCTAGAAAGAGCGCCACGTACCTCATTGCTGAGCATCACTTACGGTCACCTTCGAAGTGCTCCCCTTGGGAGGCTATGCACGGACACAAGCGCCTAGTCCACCCTTCAAAGCGATGGAGCGCGGAACTCCTTTCCCGGAACGGCCACATCAGAGCTGTCCTCGTATTACCCTGGATGTCCTGAACGTCACCCACATGTCTTCCTTGCAATATTTCCTTGCTCTTCAGGTAAAGAAAGAAGTCATTGGGGGCCAGATCAGTTTAGTTTTCCTCAAGTTTGAGATACTGGGTAGACGAGCATCTTAATCTTTTCTGGGCTTCGACTGCTCAAGGTGCTCATCTGGCCCTTTGCTACACGCCCATTCGGCTCATCTACAGATGTCAACTTCCTCCTCCATCGGTGACCTTTCCCAGAATACCGTCTCCTCTGACCCAGTAGAGAGCACCTTCTGAACATCTGGAAGCTTCTGCCAGCTGTGGGTAATCTTGGTATCATTCCAAAATAAAAACACTCAGCTCTTGTAACTTCCTTTGGAAGGAGGGAGGTGTCACAAATGATAAAGTACGAACAGTTTATTCCCTTAGTACACGCTTTTAGCTTGTGTTGACACCCTGGATGGAATTCTCTATGTGCTGAAATGTAACCACGGCTGTGTGTAAGCGGTACAACAGACTCCAGTGGAATTGGATCAACACTGTGGGACTGAACGCCCTCTGCCGCTTTTTGGGTTTCTTGAATCTTATTTTTATGGACGCACTGGGTTACTCATTATCCTTGTTCTGAAAGTCATTATAAATCTAACAAGATTCAGTTTAACAAAAACTTGAACCATAACCTTTACTATTCAAGGATTTAACTTTAAGTCATTTTTACAATATTATGTTCAGGCAATTCATTTGGATTGCCCACGATCATCTTTTCTCTTTCCAACTCAGATGAGTTTTGTATCATTTAGTAAGTAACACTGTGTGTTTTCCTACTGCTGCTCATGAAATGAATTTAGTGGGTCATAAGGAGGAGTTTCCTCTTTTTTTTTTTTTCCCCCACAGTGAAACATTTTATGTAAAGGATACGTTTATCCCGGGGCGACCCTGAGGAGCAGGGTTTCCCTTCTGCTGGGAGGGACCCCCTGCTGTACAGTTAAGTTCCCCACAGCTGTGCGGCCCCCAGGGGAGAAAGGGCTGAGGCCAGTCAAAAGGCTGCTGCTCCTGGCCCGGAAGCAAACACCTCCACCCCTCAGCACATCTGGGAGTGCCCCGCCGGGGGAGCCACACCTCTGCTTGCCCCAGGTCCTCCCGAATCCGCTGAGGACCCTCTGCGTGCCCCCTTGACCCTGAGTCTCCCTGCTCGCGCCCCCGCGCCGCCCGCCGGCGTCCTGTGCGCGCGAGCGCGCCCCCGCGCGCTTCTGGCGGTCTCGGGCACGCGCGCCCATTGTTCCCTGCTGCATCCCGGCAACAGGCCCAACGGTGGGCACTTCGCCTTCAGCCCTGTTGACAGCTGAAGGAGCTAGCTAGGAGCCTGCTGTGGGTCCAAAGACAGACCTCACCCAAGTGACCCATGGGCGCTTATCAGGGCAGGATCTGTCCCCCACGCCCGCCCCGGGCACCCGAGCGCCAGCACCACTGCGCTCGCCATGCCCACCACGTTCATTTGGCCCGCCATCCTCACACAGCGGTCCGTGCCCCTCCGTTCTCTCGCAGGCCAAACTGCAGGTATCTGATGAGTTTGCCGTCGTGCTTCCTCACAGCGTCTCGGCGGCGATGTTCCATGCTCTCTCAAACGCTGCGCACTTTTCTGGGGTCCCTCGTCTCAATCGGCAGGCATGGCCATCAGAGGGAAGCGGTGCTGTCTGCTCTGCACTTACAGATAGCCTGCAGCTCAGTGTCTCCGGTGGGCAGAGCCAGTCACTGTGTGGCACAGGACCAGGTAGACACCCACATGCCCCTCACAACACCCCGGGGTGCCCCCAGCACCTGCACAGAGCAGAGCCTGTTGAGGGCCAAAGGGGCACCGAAGCAGGAGGAAGACCCTGCACTCAGACTGAAGCAGGCCACTCAGGGAAGGAACCCCGATGGCACTGGGGCTTCCCGGTCCGCATTTAGGCCCCTGGGGGTCCAGAGAGGCCACTCTTTCTTCGTGCCCAGGCCTGGGACTCTGCCGAGAACCCTCCATGCGGAGATCTCAGGAGACACGGGAAGGAACCCCGATGACACTGGGCGAGCACGGTCTGCATTCAGGGCCCTGGCCGTCTCTTGCTTCATTCCCAGGCCTGGGCTTCTGCAAAGAATACCCCATACGGAGATCTCAGGAAGCCAGGGTGACAAGAAATCCCAGACCTCCGTGCTAATCTCCTGCCCCACAAGAAATGCCATCACGAGCTCATACAGCGCCACTCGAGGTTTCCCGCCGGCGCAGAGGAAGAGGCGTACAGCCACATCCCGTGCTGCTCGCCCATGCCAGAAATCCTCCAAAAAAGTGAGCCAGGAGGGTCCTTCTCCCTCCTCGGCTCCCGGCCTTTCCCACAAGTGCCAGCGTGAAAAGGAGGCAGATGGAACAAAGGGGCAGAAGCGAACCCAGACAGACGGCTCACCCACATGTGACCGTTCCAGGCCCCGAAAACGAAAGACTTGTCTTCTGCCGCACAGGCGAGGGGACCCTCTGAGTCTGCCAACACCCCCTGAGCTGGGTTTCCGAGTCACAGGAGAACACCTAGACGCGGAGAGGCAAGCTGCACTCCAGAGCATCCACAGAGCACTTCAGGGAGGTGAGACGGAGGCCATCCCAGACCTCGCTGCCATACGTGCTGTATGGAACGGTCCTGCACCAGCTGTCCTTGCGGCTCCCAGCACGAATCCATAGCTGGCGAAATACAGGAGGAAGCAGGCCTGCTCAGGCCCAGTGACTCTCCCAGATCCTGCTGGAGGGGCTACCACTGTGCATCTCTGTCACCCAGGAAGCACAGTTCATCAGGCCCCCTGTTCTCCCGGCCAGAGGGCCTGATACGGCATAGCACCCTAACTATAGAAATTTTCAGCCCCAACTATAGAAGTTTTAAGCCCCTTCAGTATACAAGTTTTAAACCCCTCACTATATGAGTTTTAATTCCCCTCACTATAGAAGTTTTAAGTCCCCTCAGAATAGCAGTTTTAAGCTCCCTCACTGTAGAAGTTTTAAGTCCCCTCATGAAAGAAGTTTTAATCCCCTCACTTTGGAAGCTTAAACTCCCCTCACTGTAGAAGTTTTAAGACCCCTCACTATAGATGTTTAAGGCCCCTAAGTCTAGGAGTTTTGAGCCCTCACACTATAGAAGTTTTCATCCCCCTCACTGTACAAGTTTTAAGCCCCCTCAGTATAGACGTTGTAAGCCCCCTCAATACATTTGTATTCAGTCCCGTACTGTAGAAATTTTAAATCCCCTCAGAATAGAAGTTATAAACCCCCTCACTAAAGAAGTTCTATGCCCCCTAACTATAGAAGTTTTCAGCCCCCACTATAGAAGTTTTAAGCCCCTTCAGTATACAAGTTTAAAACCCCTCACTATATGAGTTTTAATTCCCCTCACTGTAGAAGTTTTAAGTCCCCTCAGAATAGCAGTTTTAAGCTCCCTCTCTATAGAAGTTTTAAGTTCCCTCAGAATAGCAGTTTTAAGTCCCTTCACTATAGAAGTTTTAAGGACCCTCACTATAGAAGTTTAAAGCCCCTTCAGTATAGAAGTTTTAAGCCCCCTCACTATAGAAGTTCAAGGCCTCTCAGAATAGAAGTTTTATGTCCCCTCAGTTAAGGAATTTTAAACCCCTCACTTTGGATGTTTAAAGTCCCATCACCATACAAGTGTTAAGCCCCCTCACTAAAGAAGTTTTAAGCCCCCTCAGCATAGAAGTTTTAAGTTCCCTCACCATAGAAGTTTAAAGCCCCCTCAATAAAGAAGTTTCCAGCCCCCTCACTGTATGAGATTTAAGTCCCCTCACTATAGATGTTTAAGGACCCTAAGTCTGGGAGTTTTGAGCCCTCACACTATAGAAGTTTTCAGCCCCCTCACTGTAGAAGTATTCAGCCCCTCACTGTACAAGTTTTAAGCCCCCTCAGTATACACGTTGTAAGCCCCCTCTCTACATTTGTATTCAGTCCCCCACTGTAGAAATTTAAAATCCCCTCAGAATAGAAGTTTTAAACCCCCTCACTAAAGAAGTTCTATGCCCCTTAAGTATAGAAGTTTTCAGTACCCACTATAGAAGTTTTAAGCCCCTTCAGTACACAAGTTTTAAATCCCTCACTATATAAGTTTTAATTCCCCTCGCTATAGAAGTTTTAAGTCCCCTCAGAATAGCAGTTTTAAGCCCCCTCACTATAGAAGTTTTAAGTCCCCTCAGAATAGCAGTTTTAAGCCCCCACACTAAAGAAGTTTTCAGGCCCCTCACTATATGAGTTTCAAGTCCCCTCACTATAGAAGTTTAAGGCCCCTCAATATGGAACTTTTAAGCCCCCTCAGGATACAAGATTTGAACCCCTCAGTATATGAGTTTTAAGCCCCCTCACTACACAAGTTTTAAGTCCGCTCAGAATAAAGTTTTACATGCCCTCAGTTAAGGAGTTTTAAACCCCTCACTTTGGATGTTCAAAGTCCCGTCACCATAAAAGTTTTACGCCCCCTCACTAAAGAAGTTTTAAGCCCCCTCAGCATAGATGTTTTCAGCTCCCACTATCGAAGTTTTAAGCCCCTTCAGTATACAAGTTTTAAACACCTCACTATATGAGTTCTAAGTCCCCTCACTATAGAAGTTTTAAGTGCCCTGAGAATAGAAGTTTCAAGTCCCCTCACTATACAAGTTTAAAGTCCGCTCAGAATAGCAGTTTTAAGCCCCCTCACTGTAGAAATTTTCAGCCCCTCATTGAAGAAGTTTTAAGCCCCCTCACTAAAGAAGTTTTAATCCCCCTCAGCATAGAAGTTTTCAGCTCCCTACTATCGAAGTTTTAACCTGCTTCAGTATACAAGTTTTCAACCCCTCATTATATGAGTTTTAAGTCCCCTCACTATAGAAGTTTTAAGTTCCCTCAGAATACAAGTTTTAACTTCCCTCACTAAAGAAGTTTTAGCCTCCTCACTATGAGTTTTAAGTCCCCTCACTATAGAAGTTTAAAGCCCCTTCAGATTAGAAGTTTTAAACCCCTCATTATAGAAGTTTTAAGACCTCTCAGAATAGAAGTTTTATGTCCCCTCAGTTAAGGAGGTTTAAACCCCTCACTTTGGATGTTTAAAGTCCCGTCAACATACAAGTTTTAAGCCCCCTCACTAAAGAAGTTTTAAGCCCCCTCAGCATAGAAGTTTTCAGCTCCCTACTATCGAAGTTTTAAGCCCCTTCAGTATACAAGTTTTAAACCCCTCACTATATGAGTTTCAAGTCCCCACAGTATAGAAGTTTTAAGGACCCTCAGAATAGAAGTTTTAAGTCCCCTCAGGAAAGAAGTTTTAATCCCCTCACTTTGGAAGCTTAAACTCCCCTCACTGTAGAAGTTTTAAGACCCCTCACTATAGATGTTTAAGGCCCCAAAGTCTAGGAGTTTTGAGCCCTCACACTATAGAAGTTTTCAGCCCCCTCACTGTAGAAGTATTAAGCCCCCTCAGTATACACGTTGTAAGCCCCCTAACTACATCTGTATTCATTCCCCCACTGTAGAAATTTTAAATCCCCTCAGAATAGAAGTTTTAAACCCCCTCACTAAAGAAGTTCTATGCCCCCTAACAATAGAAGTTTTCAGCCCCCACTATAGAAGTTTTAAGCCCCTTCAGTATACAAGTTTAAAACCCCTCACTATATGAGTTTTAATTCCCCTCACTGTAGAAGTTTTAAGTCCCCTCAGAATAGCAGTTTTAAGCTCCCTCTCTATAGAAGTTTTAAGTTCCCTCAGAATAGCAGTTTTAAGTCCCTTCACTATAGAAGTTTTAAGGACCCTCACTATAGAAGTTTTAAGCCCCTTCAGTATAGAAGTTTTAAGCCCCCTCACTATAGAAGTTCAAGGCCTCTCAGAATAGAAGTTTTATGTCCCCTCAGTAAAGAAGTTTTAATCCCCTCACTTTGGAAGCTTAAACTCCCCTCACTGTAGAAGTTTTAAGACCCCTCACTATAGATGCTTAAGGACCCTAAGTCTAGGAGTTTTGAGCCCTCACACGATAGAAGTTTTCAGCCCCCTCACTATATGAGTTTCAAGTCCCCTCAGAATAGCAGTTTTAAGCCCCCTCACTATAGAAGTTTTAAGTCCCCTCAGAATAGCAGTTTTAAGCCCCCACACTAAAGAAGTTTTCAGCCCCCTCACTATATGAGTTTCAAGTCCCCTCACTATAGAAGTTTTAAGGCCCCTCAATATGGAACTTTTAAGCCCCCTCAGGATACAAGTTTTAAACCCCTCAGTATATGAGTTTTAAGCCCCCTCACTACACAAGTTTTAAGTCCGCTCAGAATACAAGTTTTACATGCCCTCAGTTAAGAAGTTTTAAACCCCTCACTTTGGATGTTCAAAGTCCCGTCACCATAAATGTTTTAAGCCCCCTCAGCATAGAAGTTTTCACTCCCTACTATCGAACTTTTAAGCCCCCTCAGGATACAAGTTTTAAACCCCTCACTATATGTGTTTTAAGGCCCCTCACTATAGAAGTTTTGAGTGCCCTGAGCACAGAAGTTTTAAGTGCCCTCAGAATACAAGTTTTAAGTTTCCTCACTAAAGAAGTTTTAGCCCCCTCACTATACAAGTTTTAAGGCCTCTCAGAATAGAAGTTTTACGTCCCTTCAGTTAAGGAGTTTTAAACCCCTCACTTTGGATGTTTAAAGTCCCATCACCATACAAGTTTTAAGCCCCTCACTAAAGAAGTCTTAAGCCCCCTCAGCATAGAAGTTTTCAGCTCCCTACGATCGAAGTGTTAAGCTCCTTCAGTATACAAGTTTTAAACCCCTCACTATATGAGCTTTAAGTCCCCTCACTATAGAAGTTCTAAGTGCCCTCAGAGTAGAAGTTTTAACTTCCCTCACGATAGAAGTTTAAAGTCCCCTCAGAATAGCAGTTTTAAGCCCCTCACTATAGAAGTTTTAAGGACCCTCAGAATAGAAGTTTTAAGTCCCCTCAGTAAAGAAGTTTGAATCCCCTCACTTTGGAAGCTTCAACTCCCCCCACTATAGAAGTTTTAAGCCCCTTCAGTATACAACTTTTAAACCCCTCACTACATAAGTTTTAAGTCCCCTCACTATAGAAGTTTTATGTCCCCTCAGAATAGCACTTTTAAGTCCCCTCGCCATAGAAGTTTGAAGCCCCCTCACTATAGAAGTTTGAAGCACACTCCGTATAGAATTTTAAGCCCCCTCAATATAGAAGTTTTTAGCCCCCTCAGGATACAAGTTTTAAACCCCTCAGTATATGACTTATAAGTCCCCTCACTACAAAAGTTTTAAGTCCACTCAGAAGAGAAGTTCTACGTTCACTCACTGTAGAAGTTTTATGTCCCCTTAGTATAGAAGTCTCAGTCACCCTCAGTAAAGAAGTTTTAAATCCACTCACTCTAGAAGTTTTAAGCCCCTTCAGTATAGAAGTTTTAAGCCCCTCACTATAGAAGTTTTAAGTTCGCTCAGAACCGCAGTTTTAAGTCCCCTCACTATGGAAGTTTTAAGCACCCTCACTGTAGAAGTTTTAAGCCTCCTCAGTATAGGAGTTTAAAGCCCCTTAACATAGAAGTTTGAAGCCCCCTCAGTGAAGAACTTTCAAGTCTCTTCACTATAGAAGAATAAGCCCCCTCACTGTGGAAGTTTTAAGCCCCCTCACTATATGAGTTTTAAGTACCCTCACTAGAGAAGTTTAAAGCCCCTTCACTATAAAAGTTTTAAGAACCCTCACTATAGAAGTTTTAAGGCCTCTCAGAATAGAAGTTTTATGTCCCCTCGGTTAAAAGTTTCAACCCCTCGCTTTCGATGTTTAAAGTCCCGTCACCATACAAGTTTTAAGCCCCCTCCCTGAAGAAGTTTTAAGCCCCCTGTAGTGCGGGGAGGCCTGCAGGGTCTCTGCTCCCGCTCCCACATAAGAACGCAGGATGTGGTGAGGCCAAAAGGAATACCCACGGAGCCATAGGTAGGGGAGTCATACCACTAAGGTCTCACCGGAGGCTGAGTTCACAAGACGTGCGACCTGCTGTCCGCTTTGCTGCCAACCGACCGACTCTCCTCGACTCTCCTCCGAAGCCACCGCAGTTATATTAGTGGCCAAGGGCTCCATGGTTACAGCTGACGGCCAACCAGCCACAGCTGACGGCCATCTACTACCCGAGCCAGCACCCCTCCGCTGAGGCCGAGAGCCTGGACACTGCTCTCTGGGGCTCTGTCCCCACACTCCACCCCTACAGGATCTCGCCTCACAATCTACGCCACAAGCGGCTTCCCCGAGGGTCCCTGTGCGAGGAGCCTGGAGGTGAATGCAATATCCTGGGCACAGCCACGGTTTCTCAGGGCACCGGCAGTCCTCCTGGGCACAGCCAGACTTCCTGGACCTCTTAGGGTACCACCAGTCTCCTCCTGCCCTCCTGGCAGGAGGTACTGTCGCACTGTAACCACGCTCCAGGGCTGTGGCAACACTTGAGGAGGGTGGTGAGCATGCCCGCGTGTCACCGCTTTCACCACCGGGATCCAGGGACGGAACTCTCCTACCGATGTCTGTCAGCTGAGGCCATGTAGCACGTCCACCCCTAGAATGAATATTCTCCGCAACGGGGGAGACATAAACCTTGTAGGTACGAGGCGGAAGCCTTCCTATACCCAGTGGTAAGGAGACGGCTTTCACAGTCACAGTCTTTCCCGCGTAGCCATCAATGCAGATTGCTGGTCGGGGAACAGTTCTGGGTTCCCATCAACAAGACTGCAGTCTGCGCCAGTGTCCACTAGGGCCAAAACCCTCCGCACATTAGAAGGGGACCGGTGGATGGACAGCTCCACGTGGGGCCTCCGGTCCCTGCTCATCCCCTCTGACCGGGTACCTTGGCCCCACCTGTAATCCGTAATCGAGCTGAAAGGAGTCGGCCTCAAGGGGCTGCATGAAGTCCTGGAGGGACACGGGTCGCGCTTTCCCAGACTTCTCCTTTAGGCTTCTCCGGAATTGTTCCGGACGCAACTGTTTCCAGAGTTCCAGCAGGAGTGCATTGGCTTGTCGGTCTATTTTCTTCCGATCGACCCCTGCTGCCAGGAGATCACGCCACATCTGTGCGTGTGTTACTCTCTGAACTCTAGAACTGAAAACGCAATGAGCTTAAGAACTCAGTGGGTAGGTTTAGCGGCAGAATAGACAGACACAGCTGAGAGGTGCACACAGATGTTTACGGCGGTGTTATACATAATTGCCAAAAATGGAAAGCAACCAAGATAGCTTTCCCCGGGTGAATGGATAAACAAAGTGTCCTATATCCGGAAAATAAAACATTATTTAGTGATGAAATTAGCTGCCAAGATACTAAAAGACCTGGAGAAACCTTAAATGCATACCGCTAAGTGAAAGAAGCCAGTCTGAAAAGGCGACGCATTACATGATTCTAACTACGTGACATTCTGAGAAAGGAAGAACTACAGAGACAGTAAATAGATTAGTAGTTTCCGGGGCTTGAGAGAACTAGAGAGATCACAATAGGTGGAATACCTAAAGTATCTCTAGGGCAGTGAAATTATTCCGGATGATACTATCGTGGTGGATAAATGACGTTACGCGTTTGTCAGAATCCATAGAACTGTACAATAAAAGAGTGAACTAAATGGAAACTATGGAATTGAGTTAATAAGGTGTCGACATCGGTTCATCTATTGTAACAAAGGTACCACACCAGACAAGATGTTACTAACAGGGGAAGCTGGAGAGATAAGGGGAAGGGAATACGTGAGAACGCTATCCTTTCTGCTCGATTTTCCTTTCAATCTAAAACTTCTCTAGAAAACAAAGTCTATTAGTGCTTTTTCTAACCTATGGCAAACAGTGATCCAGGAGAGTCAGCGTGTCCCTAGGTACACAGGGAGGTCCCTGGTGGAATAGACAAAGACAGTCATATCCTAAAACTTCAGGTTTTGAAATCACTCCTTCGCTCCAGGACATAATGTAACAAGGCCTTGAGGTTAATCATAAAATTCATTTTGGCCTGTCAAATGGAGCAGATCCCAGAGATAAAGAGTGGGTTACTTTGCTAATTCCTTTAGGATGGGCAAGCGGAACAAACCTGGTAGACGAATTTCATTAGAAGGCACCAGTTCCCTTCTTCAAACAGGTTCCCTTCTTCAAACAGCTCCCCTTCCCCAAGCAGGCAAGGGAAGGTATAAAAGTAAGAGCTTTTGCCTCAGTCATGGGGCACCCCCCATGCGGGACCCCTCCTGCTCGGGAGCAGCAACCTCTTCTCCTGCCTCTAATAAACTATCCTCTTTTTAAAAACTCTTGCCTCTCCCTGGTCCGTGTTTCCATTCTTCGGCTTCACGAGACAGGATCACGGCCCACACTCAGAAACTGCCGGCAGATCCAACATCACCTACGTCATTTGGGGGCTCGCTGGGGATTGAAGGAGAGGTAAATATTATCTGTGCCTTTCTACTTGCCCACCCTATGGGCCTTCGTCGTTTTTTTTTCTTTTTTTTTTTCCTCCTTTAGCATACAAACAGTAGGCCTCCGTCAGCCATTTAAATGCGAAAAGCGGGGCTGCTACTCTTAAGAGTCAGAGGGCAGGTCTTGCAGGAGGGCAGGTCTTGCATGAGGGCAGGTCTTGCAGGAGGGCTCTGGTTGATCGCCGGGGGCACTGAGCCCTAGGAATGTCAGCCACAGTCTAACTTCCTTCTCTCTTGCTTTCTCATTTCTCTTTCCACGAGGAGACTGAATACTGGCCCGTGGCCAGGCCTGTGGGTCTTTGCGGACAACTGAGGGAATTTTGGGCCTGGCCACTCTACGGAAAATTTCCAAAGGTTCCTTAGCTCCTCTCCCAGCCCAACTGCCCATAAGGGTGCCAGCAAGACGACTCCTTTGTCTTTGCTGTTCTTTCATCCTGTGGCTGTCTCTCCTCAACTTTTGAGATGCTGGTCTGGGGCCTCTTCCCTGCAGGACCTTCTCAACACTCCCTGCCGACCTCAGAACATCTTAAGGTAAGAACATGAACCTCTGCCTCTATAGGACATCTCTCGTCACGCAGGATAAGATTTACTGGCATTTAACATTTCCTCTCAATCATCCCCTGCTCTCCCGTGATCTCACTGTACTCTGGGGACTGCAAGCAGCAACTCTGCTGCCTGGCGCCGCCCCCAGCTCAGCAGGGCTGCAGCCACAGCCCAGAGGGGAAAGGCAGCAAAAGCACAGCTCCTCCAGGGCACCACCCGCCAGGCCCCCTCAGCCACCTCCAGGCCACGTTTTCAAGGAGGACCAACATCGTCCAGACTCACTTTCCCTTAAGGAGGAAACTTGACCTGAAACCTTTTGGGGCTCCCCTTTTTCTCTTTTTGCACTCTCTTCCCCGTTGGGAATCAAAACCTCGCCACTTGCCTTTCTGCGCTGGCTAAATACGCAAGCTCCAAGTCTTGATTGAGTATGTCCTCTGTCCTTAAATACCTTTATTTAGAAGGCCACTATTATGGTCATCGTGCAATCAATTTCTGTGATGCCCAGGGTTGCGCTATCCACCCCGCAACTTTAAAGCATCCCCTTACAGGCCACAGCCTCTATGGGCCTGTAGGCCAATGCCGAAGATTCAGGCGGGGCCGGGGTAGGCGCCCACCCGGAGGCACGGGCCGGGCCGCCCAGGTAAGCGCCAATAATCCTGGCGCGCCTGGGAACCAGTCGCGCGGTGTCTGCGGCCCAGGCGTCTGCGGGGACGGGACGCCTCAGAGCAGATTGTGGGAGATGAATTGCCAAGGGACGCCTTTCTCTTCTTCCTTCCTTTCCGATGGGCAATCAGCCCTCACGCGCCTCCACCCCCCTGGACCGCATCTTGAAACACAGGGACAAATTTGACCCTCAGACTTTGAAGAAACAGCGCCTGATTTTCTTTTGTTCAGAGGTTTGGCCTAAATATTCATTGGAAGATGGGGAGACTTGGCCTTCTGAGGGAAGTAGTAATTATAATACTATCATGCAACAAGACCCGTTTTGCAGAAAGGAGGGCACACGGTCAGAAGTTCCATATGTTCAGGCTTTTTTTGCCCTGAGGGACAACCCAAATCTCTGCAAGAAGTGTAAAGTTGACCCGGCTCTTTTGGCTGTGATCTCTTGCCTCCCTTCCCCCAATGAGTCCCTTTTTAAGGGGACTCCTCCTAAGGGGACTCCTTCTAGGAGTCTCCTTCTAAGGTGAATCTCCCTAGGGAGACCCCTCCTAAAGAGACTCTTCCAAGAGAACTCCAGCGGGATCCTCCTCTCCTGGGGAGGACCCTTCAACAAACACCCATCTCCAAATCCACCTATAAACAGGAATGTGTGAGGCTGAGGTAACTGAAGGAAAAAAGTGGCACTTTTGAAAGCCAAATGGCTCATTCGCAAGCCAGCGCCCTTACTCTGCTGCTCTAAGTCCTACAACGACCACCCACGGTGAGATTCATCATCAGGGAAACAGCCTTTAGATTGGAGTCCCAAAATACTAAAGTCAGAATACCTCTGCCACTGAATTTGTCAAGAAAATGGCTTCAATACCTCGGTATTGCAAAACAACAAAATCCTGAGGTGTTAATTATTAGGTACCACATAAGTTCATCTCTTTCTAACTTCTTGTCACGCGAACGTTAAGAGAAATTAAGATCTCTTAATGAATATATTTTATTACTAACACCTATGCTTTTAAAGGGTGCCAAATACATTCCTGGGTTTGCCAGTGGAAGTGCTCATTGCTCACTTTTGGTTGTCAGTATGTATGTCACCAGAATAATTTTCTACGTTTTCTATTTCTCAGTCAGATCCTTGGTAACTCAAAACTTAAATCTAAAAACTAAGTTTTGCTGACAGTTAAGCAAATTTTTATATTGCAAAACTGCTACAGTTCATGTGCTTTCCTCAGTATCAGCTATAGGCCACTAAGAGGAAACTTCGCCTAATGCTTTCCCTAACTGGCAGGGAATTCTAATGGTTCTGACCCAATCTGACAGCCCCGAGTAAGAGGCTCAGATCCTACAAAGGGCCAGGAATCTGTTTAAAAGTCTTGACAGCCAAGACAGAAAAACGAGGAATAAAGGAACAGTGAGACCAGAGCATAAGAACAGAGACAGGCCAGACTTTTGGCCACAGTTATAGACAACCCAGGGCTGAAGCCACCTCAGGACACCCCAAAGGCCCCAGAGAGAAGCACCAGATCAAAGACCCTACTCTGGATATACAAGCCCAGATCACTGGATTCCTAATCCTCCAAAACAGCTGCGCCCCCTATAGAGACTAAAGGGCACACTACACCAGAGAGTATGCCTTGATCTGAAGGGAGCAAGGAGCAGCTCCCTCCCCAAGAATGGCAGTCCTCACTGTTGGGCCTGAAGTTCCCGGTGGCTCCCAAGCTGTTCTCATCACAGGGGGTAAAACTGTGGGTGACCCTGAGGTGGTAAGCCTGTTCATTTCCTCATGGACATAGAAGCCATTTATTCTGTCTCAACTGCTCACTCTGGACCTCCTTCCTCTGAAAACTGCTTTGCTTGTAAAGATAAAGACAGCCCCCAGATTTGGGCTCATTTGGCTCAGCCTGTTTCTTATCATTGGTCTATACCTTAAAGAAAACAGAAAATAAACAAAATTAAACTTAAGGAAGACTCGGAAACTAATTCAGTAAAACACCAGACAACTTAGCACGCGGCCGACCAGCTTGCCTCCAGGCCACAGCTACAGCTGCCATCCTAGTTCCTTCCCAAAGCCACCAAGCTCCCAATGGGACAAGACTTAACCGGTTTGCTTTCTGCCCCACACCACATTCAAGGGTTTTTCAATGCTCATAAAAGTCACAGGCTCACTGATAGCCGCCTCCTACAACATCAGGCCTTCTTCAAAGGTCCTGTCATTCAAGTAGGGACCTGCTCCGCCCTTAATCTTGCTGCCTTCCTCCCAGAGACAGAGGAAGAATTAACTGCCAATGGGTGTTAATTCCAGCTCTACTGCTAAAACACATGTACAAAAAAATACCCCGAGACAACCCACATTGGACGCTCTTCACGGATGAGAGTTCTTTTATAGAAAAGGACATACAAAAGCCTAGGTAGTCAAAGAGCTTACTCGATAACAACAACCCAAAACGCACCTCACAGGCTATCCATGCCATGAGACAAAAGTCAGGACAGGTCAGAATAAGAGTTCCGAAACAAAGCTGCCATCCATTATCTACTTCTCAAACACAATCAAAAACATACAAAGTGGAAAGGGTTATGCTGTTTCAGTCTCTCTGATAGTTCACAGTTACTTAAAGGTTTCCAAGATTAAACGAAAAACGAGATTCTTTGTTTAGATTTGTCCTTCCTTACTTGCTGGCTTCCTAGCCTAACAGGACTTAAAGAAGCCTTTCTCATATTTCTGTTATTCATTATGACAGGAATCATCTCTTGCTGCTGCCTACGGTGTAATCTCTGCTTGAGGACCACTCACTAGCTGGCTACGACGGCCTCCAAAGCAACAAACTCTCATCTGGACATGCTCATCTACCGGGGACCCTTCGATAGACCTCTGGACGAGCCCTAGCTGCCGGTCTCTCTCTATGTCCCTCCTCAGCCTGAAGCAGCCAGAGCGGTCCTCGCCCCTATCCCCTCAGGGCAGTTAGGCTTTCCTCTTCAGAGGGGGGATCCATAGGGCAGAGTTCGCATGTCCCTAGGTAGACAGGGAGGTCCCCGGTGGAATAAACAGAGAGTCCTGTCCTAAAACTTCAGGTTTTGAAAATCACTCCTTCGCCACCTATATGTATGGAACACTTCACTACAGAGGACAGGGTTTGTGACGTTTATGACGCTGAAGGAAAACTGAGAACAAACTACGTTGGTCCGGGACGTGCGGCGATCTCATCACGAGTTCACAGTCGCTCCCGAAAGACATGTTTGGGGGACCTCTCCAGCAATACTCAACACGCAGAGGGAGCGAGGAAGGTTTAACTGGCCCAGGGGGAGAGTTTCCGCGGCCGGAAGGAGTATACATGAAGGAAAAGGGAACGAGGGATTTTGAGGGTGGTGGCAAGAATGTGGCTTCCGCCGCAGACCCAGGCTGATTTCTGCTATTGGTAAACACTGGTGGTGTTTAGAAACGTGGACATTTAATGATCTCTAGTGCCCTCTGTTGCCCAACTAAGTGAAGAACTAAAGGCTTCTCCTTAATCCCTGAAGAACTCTTCACCTGGAGAAGAGAAGAAATGCCTGATTTTAGCAATGTCCCCCAAAACACCACCCTCCCGAGGCCGAGCTAGGGGCCGGGTGGGAGGTAGTAGTGGGCGGTTCAAGTGCAGTGGCATCTGCTGTGCACAGCAGAGACACAGCCACTTCAAAGAAGCCTCCTCTCATAGCTGAGGACCAGCAGTCCCTGGCAGGCTGTGATGGGAAAACACAAGGTGCTTTCAGATCTATATTCATATGCCCGCTATCGACATATGATTATATTTGTACGTCTTCTCCCAAGTGTGAGCATCTCTGTCACCCACCTATCTGGTGGTGGTAATGACCCAGTTCTAGTTTCTCTTTCATGTATTCTTGTTACCTAGAGGAAGATATATCCACGTCCAGTAAATATAAATGTAAAACTCTCTTCAAAAGGCTGTCTCAATCATCAAGTGAACTATGAACAGACTGACATTTAGGTTCGAGAACTCATCCTAGAAAGAGCGCCACGTACCTCATTGCTGAGCATCACTTACGGTCACCTTCGAAGTGCTCCCCTTGGGAGGCTATGCACGGACACAAGCGCCTAGTCCACCCTTCAAAGCGATGGAGCGCGGAACTCCTTTCCCGGAACGGCCACATCAGAGCTGTCCTCGTATTACCCTGGATGTCCTGAACGTCACCCACATGTCTTCCTTGCAATATTTCCTTGCTCTTCAGGTAAAGAAAGAAGTCATTGGGGGCCAGATCAGTTTAGTTTTCCTCAAGTTTGAGTTACGGGGTAGACGAGCATCTTAATCTTTTCTGGGCTTCGACTGCTCAAGGTGCTCATCTGGCCCTTTGCTACACGCCCATTCGGCTCATCTGCAGATGTCAACTTCCTCCTCCATCGGTGACCTTTCCCAGAATACCGTCTCCTCTGACCCAGTAGAGAGCACCTTCTGAACATCTGGAAGCTTCTGCCAGCTGTGGGTAATCTTGGTATCATTCCAAAATAACACCACTCAGCTCTTGTAACTTCCTTTGGGGGAGGGAGGTGTCACAAATGATAAAGTACGAACAGTTTATTCCCTTAGTACACGCTTTTAGCTTGTGTTGACACCCTGGATGGAATTCTCTATGTGCTGAAATGTAACCACGGCTGTGTGTAAGCGGTACAACAGACTCCAGTGGAATTGGATCAACACTGTGGGACTGAACGCCCTCTGCCGCTTTTTGGGTTTCTTGAATCTTATTTTTATGGACGCACTGGGTTACTCATTATCCTTGTTCTGAAAGTCATTATAAATCTAACAAGATTCAGTTTAACAAAAACTTGAACCATAACCTTTACTATTCAAGGATTTAACTTTAAGTCATTTTTACAATATTATGTTCAGGCAATTCATTTGGATTGCCCACGATCATCTTTTCTCTTTCCAACTCAGATGAGTTTTGTATCATTTAGTAAGTAACACTGTTGTTTTCCTACTGCTGCTCATGAAATGAATTTAGTGGGTCATAAGGAGGAGTTTCCTCTTTTTTTTTTTTTCCCCCACAGTGAAACATTTTATGTAAAGGATACATTTATCCCGGGGCGACCCCTGAGGAGCAGGGTTTCCCTTCTGCTGGGAGGGACCCCCTGCTGTACAGTTAAGTTCCCCACAGCTGTGCGGCCCCCAGGGGAGAAAGGGCTGAGGCCAGTCAAAAGGCTGCTGCTCCTGGCCCGGAAGCAAACACCTCCACCCCTCAGCACATCTGGGAGTGCCCCGCCGGGGGAGCCACACCTCTGCTTGCCCCAGGTCCTCCCGAATCCGCTGAGGACCCTCTGCGTGCCCCCTTGACCCTGAGTCTCCCTGCTCGCGCCCCCGCGCCGCCCGCCCGGCGTCCCGTGCGCGCGAGCGCGCCCCCGCGCGCTTCTGGCGGTCTCGGGCACGCGCGCCCATTGTTCCCTGCTGCATCCCGGCAACAGGCCCAACGGTGGGCACTTCGCCTTCAGCCCTGTTGACAGCTGAAGGAGCTAGCTAGGAGCCTGCTGTGGGTCCAAAGACAGACCTCACCCAAGTGACCCATGGGCGCTTATCAGGGCAGGATCTGTCCCCCACGCCCGCCCCGGGCACCCGAGCGCCAGCACCACTGCGCTCGCCATGCCCACCACGTTCATTTGGCCCGCCATCCTCACACAGCGGTCCGTGCCCCTCCGTTCTCTCGCAGGCCAAACTGCAGGTATCTGATGAGTTTGCCGTCGTGCTTCCTCACAGCGTCTCGGCGGCGATGTTCCCTGCTCTCTCAAACGCTGCGCACTTTTCTGGGGTCCCTCGTCTCAATCGGCAGGCATGGCCATCAGAGGGAAGCGGTGCTGTCTGCTCTGCACTTACAGATAGCCTGCAGCTCAGTGTCTCCGGTGGGCAGAGCCAGTCACTGTGTGGCACAGGACCAGGTAGACACCCACATGCCCCTCACAACACCCCGGGGTGCCCCCAGCACCTGCACAGAGCAGAGCCTGTTGAGGGCCAAAGGGGCACCGAAGCAGGAGGAAGACCCTGCACTCAGACTGAAGCAGGCCACTCAGGGAAGGAACCCCGATGGCACTGGGGCTTCCCGGTCCGCATTTAGGCCCCTGGGGGTCCAGA
>NC_046294.1:81568177-81631706 GCF_004115265.2 Rhinolophus ferrumequinum | reverse complement strand
AAACGCTGCGCACTTTTCTGGGGTCCCTCGTCTCAATCGGCAGGCATGGCCATCAGAGGGAAGCGGTGCTGTCTGCTCTGCACTTACAGATAGCCTGCAGCTCAGTGTCTCCGGTGGGCAGAGCCAGTCACTGTGTGGCACAGGACCAGGTAGACACCCACATGCCCCTCACAACACCCCGGGGTGCCCCCAGCACCTGCACAGAGCAGAGCCTGTTGAGGGCCAAAGGGGCACCGCGCAGGAGGAAGACCCTGCACTCAGACTGAAGCAGGCCACTCACGGAAGGAACCCCGATGGCACTGGGGCTTCCCGGTCCGCATTTAGGCCCCTGGGGGTCCAGAGAGGCCACTCTTTCTTCGTGCCCAGGCCTGGGACTCTGCCGAGAACCCTCCATGCGGAGATCTCAGGAGACACGGGAAGGAACCCCCGATGACACTGGGCGAGCACGGTCTGCATTCAGGGCCCTGGCCGTTCTCTTGCTTCATTCCCAGGCCTGGGCTTCTGCAAAGAATACCCCATACGGAGATCTCAGGAAGCCAGGGTGACAAGAAATCCCAGACCTCCGTGCTAATCTCCTGCCCCACAAGAAATGCCATCACGAGCTCATACAGCGCCACTCGAGGTTTCCCGCCGGCGCAGAGGAAGAGGCGTACAGCCACATCCCGTGCTGCTCGCCCATGCCAGAAATCCTCCAAAAAAGTGAGCCAGGAGGGTCCTTCTCCCTCCTCGGCTCCCGGCCTTTCCCACAAGTGCCAGCGTGAAAAGGAGGCAGATGGAACAAAGGGGCAGAAGCGAACCCAGACAGACGGCTCACCCACATGTGACCGTTCCAGGCCCCGAAAACGAAAGACTTGTCTTCTGCCGCACAGGCGAGGGGACCCTCTGAGTCTGCCAACACCCCCTGAGCTGGGTTTCCGAGTCACAGGAGAACACCTAGACGCGGAGAGGCAAGCTGCACTCCAGAGCATCCACAGAGCACTTCAGGGAGGTGAGACGGAGGCCATCCCAGACCTCGCTGCCATACGTGCTGTATGGAACGGTCCTGCACCAGCTGTCCTTGCGGCTCCCAGCACGAATCCATAGCTGGCGAAATACAGGAGGAAGCAGGCCTGCTCAGGCCCAGTGACTCTCCCAGATCCTGCTGGAGGGGCTACCACTGTGCATCTCTGTCACCCAGGAAGCACAGTTCATCAGGCCCCCTGTTCTCCCGGCCAGAGGGCCTGATACGGCATAGCACCCTAACTATAGAAATTTTCAGCCCCAACTATAGAAGTTTTAAGCCCCTTCAGTATACAAGTTTAAACCCCTCACTATATGAGTTTTAATTCCCCTCACTATAGAAGTTTTAAGTCCCCTCAGAATAGCAGTTTTAAGCTCCCTCACTGTAGAAGTTTTAAGTCCCCTCAGTAAAGAAGTTTTAATCCCCTCACTTTGGAAGCTTAAACTCCCCTCACTGTAGAAGTTTTAAGACCCCTCACTATAGATGTTTAAGGCCCCTAAGTCTAGGAGTTTTGAGCCCTCACACTATAGAAGTTTTCAGCCCCCTCACTGTACAAGTTTTAAGCCCCCTCAGTATAGACGTTGTAAGCCCCCTCACTACATTTGTATTCAGTCCCCTACTGTAGAAATTTTAAATCCCCTCAGAATACAAGTTTTAAACCCCCTCACTAAAGAAGTTCTATGCCCCCTAACTATAGAAGTTTTCAGCCCCCACTATAGAAGTTTTAAGCCCCTTCAGTATACAAGTTTAAAACCCCTCACTATATGAGTTTTAATTCCCCTCACTGTAGAAGTTTTAAGTCCCCTCAGAATAGCAGTTTTAAGCTCCCTCTCTATAGAAGTTTCAAGTTCCCTCAGAATAGCAGTTTTAAGTCCCTTCACTATAGAAGTTTTAAGGACCCTCACTATAGAAGTTTAAAGCCCCTTCAGTATAGAAGTTTTAAGCCCCCTCACTATAGAAGTTCAAGGCCTCTCAGAATAGAAGTTTTATGTCCCCTCAGTTAAGGAGTTTTAAACCCCTCACTTTGGATGTTTAAAGTCCCATCACCATACAAGTGTTAAGCCCCCTCACTAAAGAAGTTTTAAGCCCCCTCATCATAGAAGTTTTAAGTTCCCTCACCATAGAAGTTTAAAGCCCCCTCAATAAAGAAGTTTCCAGCCCCCTCACTGTATGAGATTTAAGTCCCCTCACTATAGATGTTTAAGGACCCTAAGTCTAGGAGTTTTGAGCCCTCACACTATAGAAGTTTTCAGCCCCCTCACTGTAGAAGTATTCAGCCCCTCATTGTACAAGTTTTAAGCCCCCTCAGTATACACGTTGTAAGCCCCCTCACTACATTTGTATTCAGTCCCCCACTGTAGAAATTTAAAATCCCCTCAGAATAGAAGTTTTAAACCCCCTCACTAAAGAAGTTCTATGCCCCTTAAGTATAGAAGTTTTCAGTACCCACTATAGAAGTTTTAAGCCCCTTCAGTACACAAGTTTTAAATCCCTCACTATATAAGTTTTAATTCCCCTCGCTATAGAAGTTTTAAGTCCCCTCAGAATAGCAGTTTTAAGCCCCCTCACTATAGAAGTTTTAAGTCCCCTCAGAATAGCAGTTTTAAGCCCCCACACTAAAGAAGTTTTCAGCCCCCTCACTATATGAGTTTCAAGTCCCCTCACTATAGAAGTTTAAGGCCCCTCAATATGGAACTTTTAAGCCCCCTCAGGATACAAGATTTGAACCCCTCAGTATATGAGTTTTAAGCCCCCTCACTACACAAGTTTTAAGTCCGCTCAGAATAAAGTTTTACATGCCCTCAGTTAAGGAGTTTTAAACCCCTCACTTTGGATGTTCAAAGTCCCGTCACCATAAAAGTTTTACGCCCCCTCACTAAAGAAGTTTTAAGCCCCCTCAGCATAGATGTTTTCAGCTCCCACTATCGAAGTTTTAAGCCCCTTCAGTATACAAGTTTTAAACACCTCACTATATGAGTTCTAAGTCCCCTCACTATAGAAGTTTTAAGTGCCCTGAGAATAGAAGTTTCAAGTCCCCTCACTATACAAGTTTAAAGTCCGCTCAGAATAGCAGTTTTAAGCCCCCTCACTGTAGAAATTTTCAGCCCCTCATTGAAGAAGTTTTAAGCCCCCTCACTAAAGAAGTTTTAATCCCCCTCAGCATAGAAGTTTTCAGCTCCCTACTATCGAAGTTTTAACCTGCTTCAGTATACAAGTTTTCAACCCCTCATTATATGAGTTTTAAGTCCCCTCACTATAGAAGTTTTAAGTTCCCTCAGAATACAAGTTTTAACTTCCCTCACTAAAGAAGTTTTAGCCTCCTCACTATGAGTTTTAAGTCCCCTCACTATAGAAGTTTAAAGCCCCCTCAGATTAGAAGTTTTAAACCCCTCATTATAGAAGTTTTAAGACCTCTCAGAATAGAAGTTTTATGTCCCCTCAGTTAAGGAGGTTTAAACCCCTCACTTTGGATGTTTAAAGTCCCGTCAACATACAAGTTTTAAGCCCCCTCACTAAAGAAGTCTTAAGCACCCTCAGCATAGAAGTTTTCAGCTCCCCACTATCGAAGTTTTAAGCCCCTTCAGTATACAAGTTTTAAACCCCTCACTATATGAGTTTCAAGTCCCCACAGTATAGAAGTTTTAAGGACCCTCAGAATAGAAGTTTTAAGTCCCCTCAGGAAAGAAGTTTTAATCCCCTCACTTTGGAAGCTTAAACTCCCCTCACTGTAGAAGTTTTAAGACCCCTCACTATAGATGTTTAAGGCCCCAAAGTCTAGGAGTTTTGAGCCCTCACACTATAGAAGTTTTCAGCCCCCTCACTGTAGAAGTATTAAGCCCCCTCAGTATACACGTTGTAAGCCCCCTAACTACATCTGTATTCATTCCCCCACTGTAGAAATTTTAAATCCCCTCAGAATAGAAGTTTTAAACCCCCTCACTAAAGAAGTTCTATGCCCCCTAACAATAGAAGTTTTCAGCCCCCACTATAGAAGTTTTAAGCCCCTTCAGTATACAAGTTTAAAACCCCTCACTATATGAGTTTTAATTCCCCTCACTGTAGAAGTTTTAAGTCCCCTCAGAATAGCAGTTTTAAGCTCCTTCTCTATAGAAGTTTTAAGTTCCCTCAGAATAGCAGTTTTAAGTCCCTTCACTATAGAAGTTTTAAGGACCCTCACTATAGAAGTTTAAAGCCCCTTCAGTATAGAACTTTTAAGCCCCCTCACTATAGAAGTTCAAGGCCTCTCAGAATAGAAGTTTTATGTCCCCTCAGTAAAGAAGTTTTAATCCCCTCACTTTGGAAGCTTAAACTCCCCTCACTGTAGAAGTTTTAAGACCCCTCACTATAGATGCTTAAGGACCCTAAGTCTAGGAGTTTTGAGCCCTCACACGATAGAAGTTTTCAGCCCCCTCACTATATGAGTTTCAAGTCCCCTCAGAATAGCAGTTTTAAGCCCCCTCACTATAGAAGTTTTAAGTCCCCTCAGAATAGCAGTTTTAAGCCCCCACACTAAAGAAGTTTTCAGCCCCCTCACTATATGAGTTTCAAGTCCCCTCACTATAGAAGTTTTAAGGCCCCTCAATATGGAACTTTTAAGCCCCCTCAGGATACAAGTTTTGAACCCCTCAGTATATGAGTTTTAAGCCCCCTCACTACACAAGTTTTAAGTCCGCTCAGAATACAAGTTTTACATGCCCTCAGTTAAGAAGTTTTAAACCCCTCACTTTGGATGTTCAAAGTCCCGTCACCATAAAAGTTTTAAGCCCCCTCACTAAAGAAGTTTTAAGCTCCCTCAGCATAGAAGTTTTCACTCCCTACTATCGAACTTTTAAGCCCCCTCAGGATACAAGTTTTAAACCCCTCACTATATGAGTTTTAAGGCCCCTCACTATAGAAGTTTTAAGTGCCCTGAGCACAGAAGTTTTAAGTGCCCTCAGAATACAAGTTTTAAGTTCCCTCACTAAAGAAGTTTTAGCCCCCTCACTATACAAGTTTTAAGGCCTCTCAGAATAGAAGTTTTACGTCCCTTCAGTTAAGGAGTTTTAAACCCCTCACTTTGGATGTTTAAAGTCCCATCACCATACAAGTTTTAAGCCCCCTCACTAAAGAAGTCTTAAGCCCCCTCAGCATAGAAGTTTTCAGCTCCCTACGATCGAAGTGTTAAGCTCCTTCAGTATACAAGTTTTAAACCCCTCACTATATGAGCTTTAAGTCCCCTCACTATAGAAGTTCTAAGTGCCCTCAGAGTAGAAGTTTTAACTTCCCTCACGATAGAAGTTTAAAGTCCCCTCAGAATAGCAGTTTTAAGCCCCTCACTATAGAAGTTTTAAGGACCCTCAGAATAGAAGTTTTAAGTCCCCTCAGTAAAGAAGTTTGAATCCCCTCACTTTGGAAGCTTCAACTCCCCCCACTATTGAAGTTTTAAGCCCCTTCAGTATACAACTTTTAAACCCCTCACTACATAAGTTTTAAGTCCCCTCGCTATAGAAGTTTTATGTCCCCTCAGAATAGCACTTTTAAGTCCCCTCGCCATAGAAGTTTGAAGCCCCCTCACTATAGAAGTTTGAAGCACACTCCGTATAGAATTTTAAGCCCCCTCAATATAGAAGTTTTTAGCCCCCTCAGGATACAAGTTTTAAACCCCTCAGTATATGACTTATAAGTCCCCTCACTACAAAAGTTTTAAGTCCACTCAGAATAGAAGTTCTACCTTCACTCACTGTAGAAGTTTTATGTCCCCTTAGTATAGAAGTCTCAGTCACCCTCAGTAAAGAAGTTTTAAATCCACTCACTCTAGAAGTTTTAAGCCCCTTCAGTATAGAAGTTTTAAGCCCCTCACTATAGAAGTTTTAAGTTCGCTCAGAACCGCAGTTTTAAGTCCCCTCACTATGGAAGTTTTAAGCACCCTCACTGTAGAAGTTTTAAGCCTCCTCAGTATAGGAGTTTAAAGCCCCCCTTAACATAGAAGTTTGAAGCCCCCTCAGTGAAGAACTTTCAAGTCTCTTCACTATAGAAGAATAAGCCCCCTCACTGTGGAAGTTTTAACCCCCCTCACTATATGAGTTTTAAGTACCCTCACTAGAGAAGTTTAAAGCCCCTTCACTATAAAAGTTTTAAGAACCCTCACTATAGAAGTTTTAAGGCCTCTCAGAATAGAAGTTTTATGTCCCCTCGGTTAAAAGTTTTCAACCCCTCGCTTTCGATGTTTAAAGTCCCGTCACCATACAAGTTTTAAGCCCCCTCCCTGAAGAAGTTTTAAGCCCCCTGTAGTGCGGGGAGGCCTGCAGGGTCTCTGCTCCCGCTCCCACATAAGAACGCAGGATGTGGTGAGGCCAAAAAGGAATACCCACGTAGCCATAGGTAGGGGAGTCATACCACTAAGGTCTCACCGGAGGCTGAGTTCACAAGACGTGCGACCTGCTGTCCGCTTTGCTGCCAACCGACCGACTCTCCTCGACTCTCCTCCGAAGCCACCGCAGTTATATTAGTGGCCAAGGGCTCCATGGTTACAGCTGACGGCCAACCAGCCACAGCTGACGGCCATCTACTACCCGAGCCAGCACCCCTCCGCTGAGGCCGAGAGCCTGGACACTGCTCTCTGGGGCTCTGTCCCCACACTCCACCCCTACAGGATCTCGCCTCACAATCTACGCCACAAGCGGCTTCCCCGAGGGTCCCTGTGCGAGGAGCCTGGAGGTGAATGCAATATCCTGGGCACAGCCACGGTTTCTCAGGGCACCGGCAGTCCTCCTGGGCACAGCCAGACTTCCTGGACCTCTTAGGGTACCACCAGTCTCCTCCTGCCCTCCTGGCAGGAGGTACTGTCGCACTGTAACCACGCTCCAGGGCTGTGGCAACACTTGAGGAGGGTGGTGAGCATGCCCGCGTGTCACCGCTTTCACCACCGGGATCCAGGGACGGAACTCTCCTACCGATGTCTGTCAGCTGAGGCCATGTAGCACGTCCACCCCTAGAATGAATATTCTCCGCAACGGGGGAGACATAAACCTTGTAGGTACGAGGCGGAAGCCTTCCTATACCCAGTGGTAAGGAGACGGCTTTCACAGTCACAGTCTTTCCCGCGTAGCCATCAATGCAGATTGCTGGTCCGGGGAACAGTTCTGGGTTCCCATCAACAAGACTGCAGTCTGCGCCAGTGTCCACTAGGGCCAAAACCCTCCGCACATTAGAAGGGGACCGGTGGATGGACAGCTCCACGTGGGGCCTCCGGTCCCTGCTCATCCCCTCTGACCGGGTACCTTGGCCCCACCTGTAATCCGTAATGGAGCTGAAAGGAGTCGGCCTCAAGGGGCTGCATGAAGTCCTGGAGGGACACGGGTCGCGCTTTCCCAGACTTCTCCTTTAGGCTTCTCCGGAATTGTTCCGGACGCAACTGTTTCCAGAGTTCCAGCAGGAGTGCATTGGCTTGTCGGTCTATTTTCTTCCGATCGACCCCTGCTGCCAGGAGATCACGCCACATCTGTGCGTGTGTTACTCTCTGAACTCTAGAACTGAAAAACGCAATGAGCTTAAGAACTCAGTGGGTAGGTTTAGCGGCAGAATAGACAGACACAGCTGAGAGGTGCACACAGATGTTTACGGCCGTGTTATACATAATTGCCAAAAATGGAAAGCAACCAAGATAGCTTTCCCCGGGTGAATGGATAAACAAAGTGTCCTATATCCGGAAAATAAAACATTATTTAGTGATGAAATTAGCTGCCAAGATACTAAAAGACCCGGAGAAACCTTAAATGCATACCGCTAAGTGAAAGAAGCCAGTCTGAAAAGGCGACGCATTACATGATTCTAACTACGTGACATTCTGAGAAAGGAAGAACTACAGAGACAGTAAATAGATTAGTAGTTTCCGGGGCTTGAGAGAACTAGAGAGATCACAATAGGTGGAATACCTAAAGTATCTCTAGGGCAGTGAAATTATTCCGGATGATACTATCGTGGTGGATAAATGACGTTACGCGTTTGTCAGAATCCATAGAACTGTACAATAAAAGAGTGAACTAAATGGAAACTATGGAATTGAGTTAATAAGGTGTCGACATCGGTTCATCTATTGTAACAAAGGTACCACACCAGACAAGATGTTACTAACAGGGGAAGCTGGAGAGATAAGGGGAAGGGAATACGTGAGAACGCTATACTTTCTGCTCGATTTTCCTTTCAATCTAAAACTTCTCTAGAAAACAAAGTCTATTAGTGCTTTTTCTAACCTATGGCAAACAGTGATCCAGGAGAGTCAGCGTGTCCCTAGGTACACAGGGAGGTCCCTGGTGGAATAGACAAAGACAGTCATATCCTAAAACTTCAGGTTTTGAAATCACTCCTTCGCTCCAGGACATAATGTAACAAGGCCTTGAGGTTAATCATAAAATTCATTTTGGCCTGTCAAATGGAGCAGATCCCAGAGATAAAGAGTGGGTTACTTTGCTAATTCCTTTAGGATGGGCAAGCGGAACAAACCTGGTAGAGGAATTTCATTAGAAGGCACCAGTTCCCTTCTTCAAACAGGTTCCCTTCTTCAAACAGCTCCCCTTCCCCAAGCAGGCAAGGGAAGGTATAAAAGTAAGAGCTTTTGCCTCAGTCATGGGGCACCCCCCATGCGGGACCCCTCCTGCTCGGGAGCAGCAACCTCTTCTCCTGCCTCTAATAAACTATCCTCTTTTTAAAAACTCTTTGCCTCTCCCTGGTCCCTGTTTCCATTCTTCGGCTTCACGAGACAGGATCACGGCCCACACTCAGAAACTGCCGGCAGATCCAACATCACCTACGTCATTTGGGGGCTCGCTGGGGATTGAAGGAGAGGTAAATATTATCTGTGCCTTTCTACTTGCCCACCCTATGGGCCTTCATCGTTTTTTTTTCTTTTTTTTTCCTCCTTTAGCATACAAACAGTAGGCCTCCGTCAGCCATTTAAATGCGAAAAGCGGGGCTGCTACTCTTAAGAGTCAGAGGGCAGGTCTTGCAGGAGGGCAGGTCTTGCAGGAGGGCAGGTCTTGCAGGAGGGCTCTGGTTGATCCCCGGGGGCACTGAGCCCTAGGAATGTCAGCCACAGTCTAACTTCCTTCTCTCTTGCTTTCTCATTTCTCTTTCCACGAGGAGACTGAATACTGGCCCGTGGCCAGGCCTGTGGGTCTTTGCGGACAACTGAGGGAATTTTGGGCGTGGCCACTCTACGGAAAATTTCCAAAGGTTCCTTAGCTCCTCTCCCAGCCCAACTGCCCATAAGGGTGCCAGCAAGACGACTCCTTTGTCTTTGCTGTTCTTTCATCCTGTGGCTGTCTCTCCTCAACTTTTGAGATGCTGGTCTGGGGCCTCTTCCCTGCAGGACCTTCTCAACACTCCCTGCCGACCTCAGAACATCTTAAGGTAAGAACATGAACCTCTGCCTCTATAGGACATCTCTCGTCACGCAGGATAAGATTTACTGGCATTTAACATTTCCTCTCAAATCATCCCCTGCTCTCCCGTGATCTCACTGTACTCTGGGGACTGCAAGCAGCAACTCTGCTGCCTGGCTCCGCCCCCAGCTCAGCAGGGCTGCAGCCACAGCCCAGAGGGGAAAGGCAGCAAAAGCACACCTCCTCCAGGGCACCACCCGCCAGGCCCCCTCAGCCACCTCCAGGCCACGTTTTCAAGGAGGACCAACATCGTCCAGACTCACTTTCCCTTAAGGAGGAAACTTGACCTGAAACCTTTTGGGGCTCCCCTTTTTCTCTTTTTGCACTCTCTTCCCCGTTGGGAATCAAAACCTCGCCACTTGCCTTTCTGCGCTGGCTAAATACGCAAGCTCCAAGTCTTGATTGAGTATGTCCTCTGTCCTTAAATACCTTTATTTAGAAGGCCACTATTATGGTAAACGTGCAATCAATTTCTGTGATGCCCAGGGTTGCGCTATCCACCCCGCAACTTTAAAGCATCCCCTTACAGGCCACAGCCTCTATGGGCCTGTAGGCCAATGCCGAAGATTCAGGCGGGGCCGGGGTAGGCGCCCACCCGGAGGCACGGGCCGGGCCGCCCAGGTAAGCGCCAATAATCCTGGCGCGCCTCGGAACCAGTCGCGCGGTGTCTGCGGCCCAGGCGTCTGCGGGGACGGGACGCCTCAGAGCAGATTGTGGGAGATGAATTGCGAAGGGACGCCTTTCTCTTCTTCCTTCCTTTCCGATGGGCAATCAGCCCTCACGCGCCTCCACCCCCCTGGACCGCATCTTGAAACACAGGGACAAATTTGACCCTCAGACTTTGAAGAAACAGCGCCTGATTTTCTTTTGTTCAGAGGTTTGGCCTAAATATTCATTGGAAGATGGGGAGACTTGGCCTTCTGAGGGAAGTAGTAATTATAAGACTATCATGCAACAAGACCCGTTTTGCAGAAAGGAGGGCACACGGTCAGAAGTTCCATATGTTCAGGCTTTTTTTGCCCTGAGGGACAACCCAAATCTCTGCAAGAAGTGTAAAGTTGACCCGGCTCTTTTGGCTGTGATCTCTTGCCTCCCTTCCCCCAATGAGTCCCTTTTTAAGGGGACTCCTCCTAAGGGGACTCCTTCTAGGAGTCTCCTTCTAAGGTGAATCTCCCTAGGGAGACCCCTCCTAAAGAGACTCTTCCAAGAGAACTCCAGCGGGATCCTCCTCTCCTGGGGAGGACCCTTCAACAAACACCCATCTCCAAATCCACCTATAAACAGGAATGTGTGAGGCTGAGGTAACTGAAGGAAAAAAAGTGGCACTTTTGAAAGCCAAATGGCTAATTCGCAAGCCAGCGCCCTTACTCTGCTGCTCTAAGTCCTACAACGACCACCCACGGTGAGATTCATCATCAGGGAAACAGCCTTTAGATTGGAGTCCCAAAATACTAAAGTCAGAATACCTCTGCCACTGAATTTGTCAAGAAAATGGCTTCAATACCTCGGTATTGCAAAACAACAAAATCCTGAGGTGTTAATTATTAGGTACAACATAAGTTCATCTCTTTCTAACTTCTTGTCACACGAACGTTAAGAGAAATTAAGATCTCTTAATGAATATATTTTATTACTAACACCTATGCTTTTAAAGGGTGCCAAATACATTCCTGGGTTTGCCAGTGGAAGTGCTCATTGCTCACTTTTGGTTGTCAGTATGTATGTCACCAGAATAATTTTCTACGTTTTCTATTTTCTCAGTCAGATCCTTGGTAACTCAAAACTTAAATCTAAAAACTAAGTTTTGCTGACAGTTAAGCAAATTTTTATATTGCAAAACTGCTACAGTTCATGTGCTTTCCTCAGTATCAGCTATAGGCCACTAAGAGGAAACTTCGCCTAATGCTTTTCCCTAACTGGCAGGGAATTCTAATGGTTCTGACCCAATGTGACAGCCCCGAGTAAGAGGCTCAGATCCTACAAAGGGCCAGGAATCTGTTTAAAAGTCTTTGACAGCCAAGACAGAAAAACGAGGAATAAAGGAACAGTGAGACCAGAGCATAAGAACAGAGACAGGCCAGACTTTTGGCCACAGTTATAGACAACCCAGGGCTGAAGCCACCTCAGGACACCCCAAAGGCCCCAGAGAGAAAGCACCAGATCAAAGAGCCTACTCTGGATATACAAGCCCAGATCACTGGATTCCTAATCCTCCAAAACAGCTGCGCCCCCTATAGAGACTAAAGGGCACACTACACCAGAGAGTATGCCTTGATCTGAAGGGAGCAAGGAGCAGCTCCCTCCCCAAGAATGGCAGTCCTCACTGTTGGGCCTGAAGTTCCCGGTGGCTCCCAAGCTGTTCTCATCACAGGGGGTAAAACTGTGGGTGACCCTGAGGTGGTAAGCCTATTCATTTCCTCATGGACATAGAAACCATTTATTCTGTCTCAACTGCTCACTCTGGACCTCCTTCCTCTGAAAACTGCTTTGCTTGTAAAGATAAAGACAGCCCCCAGATTTGGGCTCATTTGGCTCAGCCTGTTTCTTATCATTGGTCTATACCTTAAAGAAAACAGAAAATAAACAAAATTAAACTTAAGGAAGACTCGGAAACTAATTCAGTAAAACACCAGACAACTTAGCACGCGGCCGACCAGCTTGCCTCCAGGCCACAGCTACAGCTGCCATCCTAGTTCCTTCCCAAAGCCACCAAGCTCCCAATGGGACAAGACTTAACCGGTTTGCTTTCTGCCCCACACCACATTCAAGGGTTTTTCAATGCTCATAAAAGTCACAGGCTCACTGATAGCCGCCTCCTACAACATCAGGCCTTCTTCAAAGGTCCTGTCATTCAAGTAGGGACCTGCTCCGCCCTTAATCTTGCTGCCTTCCTCCCAGAGACAGAGGAAGAATTAACTGCCAATGGGTGTTAATTCCAGCCTCTACTGCTAAAACACATGTACAAAAAAATACCCCGAGACAACCCACATTGGACGCTCTTCACGGATGAGAGTTCTTTTATAGAAAAGGACATACAAAAGCCTAGGTAGTCAAAGAGCTTACTCGATAACAACAACCCAAAACGCACCTCACAGGCTATCCATGCCATGAGACAAAAGTCAGGACAGGTCAGAATAAGAGTTCCGAAACAAAGCTGCCATCCATTATCTACTTCTCAAACACAATCAAAAACATACAAAGTGGAAAGGGTTATGCTGTTTCAGTCTCTCTGATAGTTCACAGTTACTTAAAGGTTTCCAAGATTAAACGAAAAACGAGATTCTTTGGTTTAGATTTGTCCTTCCTTACTTGCTGGCTTCCTAGCCTAACAGGACTTAAAGAAGCCTTTCTCATATTTCTGTTATTCATTATGACAGGAATCATCTCTTGCTGCTGCCTACGGTGTAATCTCTGCTTGAGGACCACTCACTAGCTGGCTACGACGGCCTCCAAAGCAACAAACTCCTCATCTGGACATGCTCATCTACCGGGGACCCTTCGATAGACCTCTGGACGAGCCCTAGCTGCCGGTCTCTCTCTATGTCCCTCCTCAGCCTGAAGCAGCCAGAGGGGTCGTCGCCCCTATCCCCTCAGGGCAGTTAGGCTTTCCTCTTCAGAGGGGGGATCCATAGGGCAGAGTTCGCATGTCCCTAGGTAGACAGGGAGGTCCCCGGTGGAATAAACAGAGAGTCGTGTCCTAAAACTTCAGGTTTTGAAATCACTCCTTCGCCACCTATATGTATGGAACACTTCACTACAGAGGACAGGGTTTGTGACGTTTATGACGCTGAAGGAAAACTGAGAACAAACTACGTTGGTCCGGGACCGTGCGGCGATCTCATCACGAGTTCACAGTCGCTCCCGAAAGACATGTTTGGGGGACCTCTCCAGCAATACTCAACACGCAGAGGGAGCGAGGAAGGTTTAACTGGCCCAGGGGGAGAGTTCCGCGGACGGAAGGAGTATACATGAAGGAAAAGGGAACGAGGGATTTTGAGGGTGGTGGCAAGAATGTGGCTTCCGCCACAGACCCAGGCTGATTTCTGCTATTGGTAAACACTGGTGGTGTTTAGAAACGTGGACATTTAATGATCTCTAGTGCCCTCTGTTGCCCAACTAAGTGAAGAACTAAAGGCTTCTCCTTAATCCCTGAAGAACTCTTCACCTGGAGAAGAGAAGAAATGCCTGATTTTAGCAATGTCCCCCAAAACACCACCCTCCCGAGGCCGAGCTAGGGGCCGGGTGGGAGGTAGTAGTGGGCGGTTCAAGTGCAGTGGCATCTGCTGTGCACAGCAGAGACACAGCCACTTCAAAAGAAGCCTCCTCTCATAGCTGAGGACCAGCAGTCCCTGGCAGGCTGTGATGGGAAAACACAAGGTGCTTTTCAGATCTGTATTCATATCCCGCTATCGACATATGATTATATTTGTACGTCTTCTCCCAAGTGTGAGCATCTCTGTCACCCACCTATCTGGTGGTGGTAATGACCCAGTTCTAGTTTCTCTTTCATGTATTCTTGTTACCTAGAGGAAGATATATCCACGTCCAGTAAATATAAATGTAAAACTCTCTTCAAAAGGCTGTCTCAATCATCAAGTGAACTATGAACAGACTGACACTTAGGTTCGAGAACTCATCCTAGAAAGAGCGCCACGTACCTCATTGCTGAGCATCACTTACGGTCACCTTCGAAGTGCTCCCCTTGGGAGGCTATGCACGGACACAAGCGCCTAGTCCACCCTTCAAAGCGATGGAGCGCGGAACTCCTTTCCCGGAACGGCCACATCAGAGCTGTCCTCGTATTACCCTGGATGTCCTGAACGTCACCCACATGTCTTCCTTGCAATATTTCCTTGCTCTTCAGGTAAAGAAAGAAGTCATTGGGGGCCAGATCAGTTTAGTTTTCCTCAAGTTTGAGTTACGGGGTAGACGAGCATCTTAATCTTTTCTGGGCTTCGACTGCTCAAGGTGCTCATCTGGCCCTTTGCTACACGCCCATTCGGCTCATCTGCAGATGTCAACTTCCTCCTCCATCGGTGACCTTTCCCAGAATACCGTCTCCTCTGACCCAGTAGAGAGCACCTTCTGAACATCTGGAAGCTTCTGCCAGCTGTGGGTAATCTTGGTATCATTCCAAAATAAAAACACTCAGCTCTTGTAACTTCCTTTGGGGGGAGGGAGGTGTCACAAATGATAAAGTACGAACAGTTTATTCCCTTAGTACACGCTTTTAGCTTGTGTTGACACCCTGGATGGAATTCTCTATGTGCTGAAATGTAACCACGGCTGTGTGTAAGCGGTACAACAGACTCCAGTGGAATTGGATCAACACTGTGGGACTGAACGCCCTCTGCCGCTTTTTGGGTTTCTTGAATCTTATTTTTATGGACGCACTGGGTTACTCATTATCCTTGTTCTGAAAGTCATTATAAATCTAACAAGATTCAGTTTAACAAAAACTTGAACCATAACCTTTACTATTCAAGGATTTAACTTTAAGTCATTTTTACAATATTATGTTCAGGCAATTCATTTGGATTGCCCACGATCATCTTTTCTCTTTCCAACTCAGATGAGTTTTGTATCATTTAGTAAGTAACACTGTGTGTTTTCCTACTGCTGCTCATGAAATGAATTTAGTGGGTCATAAGGAGGAGTTTCCTCTTTTTTTTTTTTCCCCCACAGTGAAACATTTTATGTAAAGGATACATTTATCCCGGGGCGACCCCTGAGGAGCAGGGTTTCCCTTCTGCTGGGAGGGACCCCCTGCTGTACAGTTAAGTTCCCCACAGCTGTGCGGCCCCCAGGGGAGAAAGGGCTGAGGCCAGTCAAAAGGCTGCTGCTCCTGGCCCGGAAGCAAACACCTCCACCCCTCAGCACATCTGGGAGTGCCCCGCCGGGGGAGCCACACCTCTGCTTGCCCCAGGTCCTCCCGAATCCGCTGAGGACCCTCTGCGTGCCCCCTTGACCCTGAGTCTCCCTGCTCGCGCCCCCGCGCCGCCCGCCCGGCGTCCCGTGCGCGCGAGCGCGCCCCCGCGCGCTTCTGGCGGTCTCGGGCACGCGCGCCCATTGTTCCCTGCTGCATCCCGGCAACAGGCCCAACGGTGGGCACTTCGCCTTCAGCCCTGTTGACAGCTGAAGGAGCTAGCTAGGAGCCTGCTGTGGGTCCAAAGACAGACCTCACCCAAGTGACCCATGGGCGCTTATCAGGGCAGGATCTGTCCCCCACGCCCGCCCCGGGCACCCGAGCGCCAGCACCACTGCGCTCGCCATGCCCACCACGTTCATTTGGCCCGCCATCCTCACACAGCGGTCCGTGCCCCTCCGTTCTCTCGCAGGCCAAACTGCAGGTATCTGATGAGTTTGCCGTCGTGCTTCCTCACAGCGTCTCGGCGGCGATGTTCCATGCTCTCTCAAACGCTGCGCACTTTTCTGGGGTCCCTCGTCTCAATCGGCAGGCATGGCCATCAGAGGGAAGCGGTGCTGTCTGCTCTGCACTTACAGATAGCCTGCAGCTCAGTGTCTCCGGTGGGCAGAGCCAGTCACTGTGTGGCACAGGACCAGGTAGACACCCACATGCCCCTCACAACACCCCGGGGTGCCCCCAGCACCTGCACAGAGCAGAGCCTGTTGAGGGCCAAAGGGGCACCGAAGCAGGAGGAAGACCCTGCACTCAGACTGAAGCAGGCCACTCAGGGAAGGAACCCCGATGGCACTGGGGCTTCCCGGTCCGCATTTAGGCCCCTGGGGGTCCAGAGAGGCCACTCTTTCTTCGTGCCCAGGCCTGGGACTCTGCCGAGAACCCTCCATGCGGAGATCTCAGGAGACACGGGAAGGAACCCCGATGACACTGGGCGAGCACGGTCTGCATTCAGGGCCCTGGCCGTCTCTTGCTTCATTCCCAGGCCTGGGCTTCTGCAAAGAATACCCCATACGGAGATCTCAGGAAGCCAGGGTGACAAGAAATCCCAGACCTCCGTGCTAATCTCCTGCCCCACAAGAAATGCCATCACGAGCTCATACAGCGCCACTCGAGGTTTCCCGCCGGCGCAGAGGAAGAGGCGTACAGCCACATCCCGTGCTGCTCGCCCATGCCAGAAATCCTCCAAAAAAGTGAGCCAGGAGGGTCCTTCTCCCTCCTCGGCTCCCGGCCTTTCCCACAAGTGCCAGCGTGAAAAGGAGGCAGATGGAACAAAGGGGCAGAAGCGAACCCAGACAGACGGCTCACCCACATGTGACCGTTCCAGGCCCCGAAAACGAAAGACTTGTCTTCTGCCGCACAGGCGAGGGGACCCTCTGAGTCTGCCAACACCCCCTGAGCTGGGTTTCCGAGTCACAGGAGAACACCTAGACGCGGAGAGGCAAGCTGCACTCCAGAGCATCCACAGAGCACTTCAGGGAGGTGAGACGGAGGCCATCCCAGACCTCGCTGCCATACGTGCTGTATGGAACGGTCCTGCACCAGCTGTCCTTGCGGCTCCCAGCACGAATCCATAGCTGGCGAAATACAGGAGGAAGCAGGCCTGCTCAGGCCCAGTGACTCTCCCAGATCCTGCTGGAGGGGCTACCACTGTGCATCTCTGTCACCCAGGAAGCACAGTTCATCAGGCCCCCTGTTCTCCCGGCCAGAGGGCCTGATACGGCATAGCACCCTAACTATAGAAATTTTCAGCCCCAACTATAGAAGTTTTAAGCCCCTTCAGTATACAAGTTTTAAACCCCTCACTATATGAGTTTTAATTCCCCTCACTATAGAAGTTTTAAGTCCCCTCAGAATAGCAGTTTTAAGCTCCCTCACTGTAGAAGTTTTAAGCCCCCTCATGAAAGAAGTTTTAATCCCCTCACTTTGGAAGCTTAAACTCCCCTCACTGTAGAAGTTTTAAGACCCCTCACTATAGATGTTTAAGGCCCCTAAGTCTAGGAGTTTTGAGCCCTCACACTATAGAAGTTTTCATCCCCCTCACTGTACAAGTTTTAAGCCCCCTCAGTATAGACGTTGTAAGCCCCCTCAATACATTTGTATTCAGTCCCCTACTGTAGAAATTTTAAATCCCCTCAGAATAGAAGTTTTAAACCCCCTCACTAAAGAAGTTCTATGCCCCCTAACTATAGAAGTTTTCAGCCCCCACTATAGAAGTTTTAAGCCCCTTCAGTATACAAGTTTAAAACCCCTCACTATATGAGTTTTAATTCCCCTCACTGTAGAAGTTTTAAGTCCCCTCAGAATAGCAGTTTTAAGCTCCCTCTCTATAGAAGTTTTAAGTTCCCTCAGAATAGCAGTTTTAAGTCCCTTCACTATAGAAGTTTTAAGGACCCTCACTATAGAAGTTTAAAGCCCCTTCAGTATAGAAGTTTTAAGCCCCCTCACTATAGAAGTTCAAGGCCTCTCAGAATAGAAGTTTTATGTCCCCTCAGTTAAGGAGTTTTAAACCCCTCACTTTGGATGTTTAAAGTCCCATCACCATACAAGTGTTAAGCCCCCTCACTAAAGAAGTTTTAAGCCCCCTCAGCATAGAAGTTTAAAGCCCCCTCAATAAAGAAGTTTCCAGCCCCCTCACTGTATGAGATTTAAGTCCCCTCACTATAGATGTTTAAGGACCCTAAGTCTAGGAGTTTTGAGCCCTCACACTATAGAAGTTTTCAGCCCCCTCACTGTAGAAGTATTCAGCCCCTCACTGTACAAGTTTTAAGCCCCCTCAGTATACACGTTGTAAGCCCCCTCTCTACATTTGTATTCAGTCCCCCACTGTAGAAATTTAAAATCCCCTCAGAATAGAAGTTTTAAACCCCCTCACTAAAGAAGTTCTATGCCCCTTAAGTATAGAAGTTTTCAGTACCCACTATAGAAGTTTTAAGCCCCTTCAGTACACAAGTTTTAAATCCCTCACTATATAAGTTTTAATTCCCCTCGCTATAGAAGTTTTAAGTCCCCTCAGAATAGCAGTTTTAAGCCCCCTCACTATAGAAGTTTTAAGTCCCCTCAGAATAGCAGTTTTAAGCCCCCACACTAAAGAAGTTTTCAGGCCCCTCACTATATGAGTTTCAAGTCCCCTCACTATAGAAGTTTAAGGCCCCTCAATATGGAACTTTTAAGCCCCCTCAGGATACAAGATTTGAACCCCTCAGTATATGAGTTTTAAGCCCCCTCACTACACAAGTTTTAAGTCCACTCAGAATAAAGTTTTACATGCCCTCAGTTAAGGAGTTTTAAACCCCTCACTTTGGATGTTCAAAGTCCCGTCACCATAAAAGTTTTACGCCCCCTCACTAAAGAAGTTTTAAGCCCCCTCAGCATAGATGTTTTCAGCTCCCACTATCGAAGTTTTAAGCCCCTTCAGTATACAAGTTTTAAACACCTCACTATATGAGTTCTAAGTCCCCTCACTATAGAAGTTTTAAGTGCCCTGAGAATAGAAGTTTCAAGTCCCCTCACTATACAAGTTTAAAGTCCGCTCAGAATAGCAGTTTTAAGCCCCCTCACTGTAGAAATTTTCAGCCCCTCATTGAAGAAGTTTTAAGCCCCCTCACTAAAGAAGTTTTAATCCCCCTCAGCATAGAAGTTTTCAGCTCCCTACTATCGAAGTTTTAACCTGCTTCAGTATACAAGTTTTCAACCCCTCATTATATGAGTTTTAAGTCCCCTCACTATAGAAGTTTTAAGTTCCCTCAGAATACAAGTTTTAACTTCCCTCACTAAAGAAGTTTTAGCCTCCTCACTATGAGTTTTAAGTCCCCTCACTATAGAAGTTTAAAGCCCCTTCAGATTAGAAGTTTTAAACCCCTCATTATAGAAGTTTTAAGACCTCTCAGAATAGAAGTTTTATGTCCCCTCAGTTAAGGAGGTTTAAACCCCTCACTTTGGATGTTTAAAGTCCCGTCAACATACAAGTTTTAAGCCCCCTCACTAAAGAAGTCTTAAGCACCCTCAGCATAGAAGTTTTCAGCTCCCCACTATCGAAGTTTTAAGCCCCTTCAGTATACAAGTTTTAAACCCCTCACTATATGAGTTTCAAGTCCCCACAGTATAGAAGTTTTAAGGACCCTCAGAATAGAAGTTTTAAGTCCCCTCAGGAAAGAAGTTTTAATCCCCTCACTTTGGAAGCTTAAACTCCCCTCACTGTAGAAGTTTTAAGACCCCTCACTATAGATGTTTAAGGCCCCAAAGTCTAGGAGTTTTGAGCCCTCACACTATAGAAGTTTTCAGCCCCCTCACTGTAGAAGTATTAAGCCCCCTCAGTATACACGTTGTAAGCCCCCTAACTACATCTGTATTCATTCCCCCACTGTAGAAATTTTAAATCCCCTCAGAATAGAAGTTTTAAACCCCCTCACTAAAGAAGTTCTATGCCCCCTAACAATAGAAGTTTTCAGCCCCCACTATAGAAGTTTTAAGCCCCTTCAGTATACAAGTTTAAAACCCCTCACTATATGAGTTTTAATTCCCCTCACTGTAGAAGTTTTAAGTCCCCTCAGAATAGCAGTTTTAAGCTCCTTCTCTATAGAAGTTTTAAGTTCCCTCAGAATAGCAGTTTTAAGTCCCTTCACTATAGAAGTTTTAAGGACCCTCACTATAGAAGTTTTAAGCCCCTTCAGTATAGAAGTTTTAAGCCCCCTCACTATAGAAGTTCAAGGCCTCTCAGAATAGAAGTTTTATGTCCCCTCAGTAAAGAAGTTTTAATCCCCTCACTTTGGAAGCTTAAACTCCCCTCACTGTAGAAGTTTTAAGACCCCTCACTATAGATGCTTAAGGACCCTAAGTCTAGGAGTTTTGAGCCCTCACACTATAGAAGTTTTCAGCCCCCTCACTATATGAGTTTCAAGTCCCCTCAGAATAGCAGTTTTAAGCCCCCTCACTATAGAAGTTTTAAGTCCCCTCAGAATAGCAGTTTTAAGCCCCCACACTAAAGAAGTTTTCAGCCCCCTCACTATATGAGTTTCAAGTCCCCTCACTATAGAAGTTTTAAGGCCCCTCAATATGGAACTTTTAAGCCCCCTCAGGATACAAGTTTTGAACCCCTCAGTATATGAGTTTTAAGCCCCCTCACTACACAAGTTTTAAGTCCGCTCAGAATACAAGTTTTACATGCCCTCAGTTAAGAAGTTTTAAACCCCTCACTTTGGATGTTCAAAGTCCCGTCACCATAAAAGTTTTAAGCCCCCTCACTAAAGAAGTTTTAAGCTCCCTCAGCATAGAAGTTTTCACTCCCTACTATCGAACTTTTAAGCCCCCTCAGGATACAAGTTTTAAACCCCTCACTATATGTGTTTTAAGGCCCCTCACTATAGAAGTGTTAAGTGCCCTGAGCACAGAAGTTTTAAGTGCCCTCAGAATACAAGTTTTAAGTTTCCTCACTAAAGAAGTTTTAGCCCCCTCACTATACAAGTTTTAAGGCCTCTCAGAATAGAAGTTTTACGTCCCTTCAGTTAAGGAGTTTTAAACCCCTCACTTTGGATGTTTAAAGTCCCATCACCATACAAGTTTTAAGCCCCCTCACTAAAGAAGTCTTAAGCCCCCTCAGCATAGAAGTTTTCAGCTCCCTACGATCGAAGTGTTAAGCTCCTTTAGTATACAAGTTTTAAACCCCTCACTATATGAGCTTTAAGTCCCCTCACTATAGAAGTTCTAAGTGCCCTCAGAGTAGAAGTTTTAACTTCCCTCACGATAGAAGTTTAAAGTCCCCTCAGAATAGCAGTTTTAAGCCCCTCACTATAGAAGTTTTAAGGACCCTCAGAATAGAAGTTTTAAGTCCCCTCAGTAAAGAAGTTTGAATCCCCTCACTTTGGAAGCTTCAACTCCCCCCACTATTGAAGTTTTAAGCCCCTTCAGTATACAACTTTTAAACCCCTCACTACATAAGTTTTAAGTCCCCTCACTATAGAAGTTTTATGTCCCCTCAGAATAGCACTTTTAAGTCCCCTCGCCATAGAAGTTTGAAGCACACTCCGTATAGAATTTTAAGCCCTCTCAATATAGAAGTTTTTAGCCCCCTCAGGATACAAGTTTTAAACCCCTCAGTATATGACTTATAAGTCCCCTCACTACAAAAGTTTTAAGTCCACTCAGAATAGAAGTTCTACGTTCACTCACTGTAGAAGTTTTATGTCCCCTTAGTATAGAAGTCTCAGTCACCCTCAGTAAAGAAGTTTTAAATCCACTCACTCTAGAAGTTTTAAGCCCCTTCAGTATAGAAGTTTTAAGCCCCTCACTATAGAAGTTTTAAGTTCGCTCAGAACCGCAGTTTTAAGTCCCCTCACTATGGAAGTTTTAAGCACCCTCACTGTAGAAGTTTTAAGCCTCCTCAGTATAGGAGTTTAAAGCCCCCTTAACATAGAAGTTTGAAGCCCCCTCAGTGAAGAACTTTCAAGTCTCTTCACTATAGAAGAATAAGCCCCCTCACTGTGGAAGTTTTAAGCCCCCTCACTATATGAGTTTTAAGTACCCTCACTAGAGAAGTTTAAAGCCCCTTCACTATAAAAGTTTTAAGAACCCTCACTATAGAAGTTTTAAGGCCTCTCAGAATAGAAGTTTTATGTCCCCTCGGATAAAAGTTTTCAACCCCTCGCTTTCGATGATTAAAGGCCCGTCACCATACAAGTTTTAAGCCCCCTCCCTGAAGCAGTTTTAAGCCCCCTGTAGTGCGGGGAGGCCTGCAGGGTCTCTGCTCCCGCTCCCACATAAGAACGCAGGTTGTGGTGAGGCCAAAAAGGAATACCCACGTAGCCATAGGTAGGGGAGTCATACCACTAAGGTCTCACCGGAGGCTGAGTTCACAAGACGTGCGACCTGCTGTCCGCTTTGCTGCCAACCGACCGACTCTCCTCGACTCTCCTCCGAAGCCACCGCAGTTATATTAGTGGCCAAGGGCTCCATGGTTACAGCTGACGGCCAACCAGCCACAGCTGACGGCCATCTACTACCCGAGCCAGCACCCCTCCGCTGAGGCCGAGAGCCTGGAAACTGCTCTCTGGGGCTCTGTCCCCACACTCCACCCCTACAGGATCTCGCCTCACAATCTACGCCACAAGCGGCTTCCCCGAGGGTCCCTGTGCGAGGAGCCTGGAGGTGAATGCAATATCCTGGGCACAGCCACGGTTTCTCAGGGCACCGGCAGTCCTCCTGGGCACAGCCAGACTTCCTGGACCTCTTAGGGTACCACCAGTCTCCTCCTGCCCTCCTGGCAGGAGGTACTGTCGCACTGTAACCACGCTCCAGGGCTGTGGCAACACTTGAGGAGGGTGGTGAGCATGCCCCCGTGTCACCGCTTTCACCACCGGGATCCAGGGACGGAACTCTCCTACCGATGTCTGTCAGCTGAGGCCATGTAGCACGTCCACCCCTAGAATGAATATTCTCCGCAACGGGGGAGACATAAACCTTGTAGGTACGAGGCGGAAGCCTTCCTATACCCAGTGGTAAGGAGACGGCTTTCACAGTCACCGTCTTTCCCGCGTAGCCATCAATGCAGATTGCTGGTCCGGGGAACAGTTCTGGGTTCCCATCAACAAGACTGCAGTCTGCGCCAGTGTCCACTAGGGCCAAAACCCTCCGCACATTAGAAGGGGACCGATGGATGGACAGCTCCACGTGGGGCCTCCGGTCCCTGCTCATCCCCTCTGACCGGGGTACCTTGGCCCCACCTGTAATCCGTAATCGAGCTGAAAGGAGTCGGCCTCAAGGGGCTGCATGAAGTCCTGGAGGGACACGGGTCGCGCTTTCCCAGACTTCTCCTTTAGGCTTCTCCGGAATTGTTCCGGACGCAACTGTTTCCAGAGTTCCAGCAGGAGTGCATTGGCTTGTCGGTCTATTTTCTTCCGATCGACCCCTGCTGCCAGGAGATCACGCCACATCTGTGCGTGTGTTACTCTCTGAACTCTAGAACTGAAAAACGCAATGAGCTTAAGAACTCAGTGGGTAGGTTTAGCGGCAGAATAGACAGACACAGCTGAGAGGTGCACACAGATGTTTACGGCGGTGTTATACATAATTGCCAAAAATGGAAAGCAACCAAGATAGCTTTCCCCGGGTGAATGGATAAACAAAGTGTCCTATATCCGGAAAATAAAACATTATTTAGTGATGAAATTAGCTGCCAAGATACTAAAAGACCCGGAGAAACCTTAAATGCATACCGCTAAGTGAAAGAAGCCAGTCTGAAAAGGCGACGCATTACATGATTCTAACTACGTGACATTCTGAGAAAGGAAGAACTACAGAGACAGTAAATAGATTAGTAGTTTCCGGGGCTTGAGAGAACTAGAGAGATCACAATAGGTGGAATACCTAAAGTATCTCTAGGGCAGTGAAATTATTCCGGATGATACTATCGTGGTGGATAAATGACGTTACGCGTTTGTCAGAATCCATAGAACTGTACAATAAAAGAGTGAACTAAATGGAAACTATGGAATTGAGTTAATAAGGTGTCGACATCGGTTCATCTATTGTAACAAAGGTACCACACCAGACAAGATGTTACTAACAGGGGAAGCTGGAGAGATAAGGGGAAGGGAATACGTGAGAACGCTATACTTTCTGCTCGATTTTCCTTTCAATCTAAAACTTCTCTAGAAAACAAAGTCTATTAGTGCTTTTTCTAACCTATGGCAAACAGTGATCCAGGAGAGTCAGCGTGTCCCTAGGTACACAGGGAGGTCCCTGGTGGAATAGACAAAGACAGTCATATCCTAAAACTTCAGGTTTTGAAATCACTCCTTCGCTCCAGGACATAATGTAACAAGGCCTTGAGGTTAATCATAAAATTCATTTTGGCCTGTCAAATGGAGCAGATCCCAGAGATAAAGAGTGGGTTACTTTGCTAATTCCTTTAGGATGGGCAAGCGGAACAAACCTGGTAGACGAATTTCATTAAAAGGCACCAGTTCCCTTCTTCAAACAGGTTCCCTTCTTCAAACAGCTCCCCTTCCCCAAGCAGGCAAGGGAAGGTATAAAAGTAAGAGCTTTTGCCTCAGTCATGGGGCACCCCCCATGCGGGACCCCTCCTGCTCGGGAGCCGCAACCTCTTCTCCTGCCTCTAATAAACTATCCTCTTTTTAAAAACTCTTTGCCTCTCCCTGGTCCCTGTTTCCATTCTTCGGCTTCACGAGACAGGATCACGGCCCACACTCAGAAACTGCCGGCAGATCCCACATCACCTACGTCATTTGGGGGCTCGCTGGGGATTGAAGGAGAGGTAAATATTATCTGTGCCTTTCTACTTGCCCACCCTATGGGCCTTCGTCGTTTTTTTTTCTTTTTTTTTCCTCCTTTAGCATACAAACAGTAGGCCTCCGTCAGCCATTTAAATGCGAAAAGCGGGGCTGCTACTCTTAAGAGTCAGAGGGCAGGTCTTGCAGGAGGGCAGGTCTTGCAGGAGGGCAGGTCTTGCAGGAGGGCTCTGGTTGATCCCCGGGGGCACTGAGCCCTAGGAATGTCAGCCACAGTCTAACTTCCTTCTCTCTTGCTTTCTCATTTCTCTTTCCACGAGGAGACTGAATACTGGCCCGTGGCCAGGCCTGTGGGTCTTTGCGGACAACTGAGGGAATTTTGGGCGTGGCCACTCTACGGAAAATTTCCAAAGGTTCCTTAGCTCCTCTCCCAGCCCAACTGCCCATAAGGGTGCCAGCAAGACGACTCCTTTGTCTTTGCTGTTCTTTCATCCTGTGGCTGTCTCTCCTCAACTTTTGAGATGCTGGTCTGGGGCCTCTTCCCTGCAGGACCTTCTCAACACTCCCTGCCGACCTCAGAACATCTTAAGGTAAGAACATGAACCTCTGCCTCTATAGGACATCTCTCGTCACGCAGGATAAGATTTACTGGCATTTAACATTTCCTCTCAAATCATCCCCTGCCCTCCCGTGATCTCACTGTACTCTGGGGACTGCAAGCAGCAACTCTGCTGCCTGGCTCCGCCCCCAGCTCAGCAGGGCTGCAGCCACAGCCCAGAGGGGAAAGGCAGCAAAAGCACAGCTCCTCCAGGGCACCACCCGCCAGGCCCCCTCAGCCACCTCCAGGCAACGTTTTCAAGGAGGACCAACATCGTCCAGACTCACTTTCCCTTAAGGAGGAAACTTGACCTGAAACCTTTTGGGGCTCCCCTTTTTCTCTTTTTGCACTCTCTTCCCCGTTGGGAATCAAAACCTCGCCACTTGCCTTTCTGCGCTGGCTAAATACGCAAGCTCCAAGTCTTGATTGAGTATGTCCTCTGTCCTTAAATACCTTTATTTAGAAGGCCACTATTATGGTAATCGTGCAATCAATTTCTGTGATGCCCAGGGTTGCGCTATCCACCCCGCAACTTTAAAGCATCCCCTTACAGGCCACAGCCTCTATGGGCCTGTAGGCCAATGCCGAAGATTCAGGCGGGGCCGGGGTAGGCGCCCACCCGGAGGCACGGGCCGGGCCGCCCAGGTAAGTGCCAATAATCCTGGCGCGCCTCGGAACCAGTCGCGCGGTGTCTGCGGCCCAGGCGTCTGCGGGGACGGGACGCCTCAGAGCAGATTGTGGGAGATGAATTGCCAAGGGACGCCTTTCTCTTCTTCCTTCCTTTCCGATGGGCAATCAGCCCTCACGCGCCTCCACCCCCCTGGACCGCATCTTGAAACACAGGGACAAATTTGACCCTCAGACTTTGAAGAAACAGCGCCTGATTTTCTTTTGTTCAGAGGTTTGGCCTAAATATTCATTGGAAGATGGGGAGACTTGGCCTTCTGAGGGAAGTAGTAATTATAATACTATCATGCAACAAGACCCGTTTTGCAGAAAGGAGGGCACACGGTCAGAAGTTCCATATGTTCAGGCTTTTTTTGCCCTGAGGGACAACCCAAATCTCTGCAAGAAGTGTAAAGTTGACCCGGCTCTTTTGGCTGTGATCTCTTGCCTCCCTTCCCCCAATGAGTCCCTTTTTAAGGGGACTCCTCCTAAGGGGACTCCTTCTAGGAGTCTCCTTCTAAGGTGAATCTCCCTAGGGAGACCCCTCCTAAAGAGACTCTTCCAAGAGAACTCCAGCGGGATCCTCCTCTCCTGGGGAGGACCCTTCAACAAACACCCATCTCCAAATCCACCTATAAACAGGAATGTGTGAGGCTGAGGTAACTGAAGGAAAAAAAGTGGCACTTTTGAAAGCCAAATGGCTAATTCGCAAGCCAGCGCCCTTACTCTGCTGCTCTAAGTCCTACAACGACCACCCACGGTGAGATTCATCATCAGGGAAACAGCCTTTAGATTGGAGTCCCAAAATACTAAAGTCAGAATACCTCTGCCACTGAATTTGTCAAGAAAATGGCTTCGATACCTCGGTATTGCAAAACAACAAAATCCTGAGGTGTTAATTATTAGGTACCACATAAGTTCATCTCTTTCTAACTTCTTGTCACACGAACGTTAAGAGAAATTAAGATCTCTTAATGAATATATTTTATTACTAACACCTATGCTTTTAAAGGGTGCCAAATACATTCCTGGGTTTGCCAGTGGAAGTGCTCATTGCTCACTTTTGGTTGTCAGTATGTATGTCACCAGAATAATTTTCTATGTTTTCTATTTTCTCAGTCAGATCCTTGGTAACTCAAAACTTAAATCTAAAAACTAAGTTTTGCTGACAGTTAAGCAAATTTTTATATTGCAAAACTGCTACAGTTCATGTGCTTTCCTCAGTATCAGCTATAGGCCACTAAGAGGAAACTTCGCCTAATGCTTTTCCCTAACTGGCAGGGAATTCTAATGGTTCTGACCCAATCTGACAGCCCCGAGTAAGAGGCTCAGATCCTACAAAGGGCCAGGAATCTGTTTAAAAGTCTTTGACAGCCAAGACAGAAAAACGAGGAATAAAGGAACAGTGAGACCAGAGCATAAGAACAGAGACAGGCCAGACTTTTGGCCACAGTTATAGACAACCCAGGGCTGAAGCCACCTCAGGACACCCCAAAGGCCCCAGAGAGAAAGCACCAGATCAAAGAGCCTACTCTGGATATACAAGCCCAGATCACTGGATTCCTAATCCTCCAAAACAGCTGCGCCCCCTATAGAGACTAAAGGGCACACTACACCAGAGAGTATCCTTGATCTGAAGGGAGCAAGGAGCAGCTCCCTCCCCAAGAATGGCAGTCCTCACTGTTGGGCCTGAAGTTCCCGGTGGCTCCCAAGCTGTTCTCATCACAGGGGGTAAAACTGTGGGTGACCCTGAGGTGGTAAGCCTGTTCATTTCCTCATGGACATAGAAGCCATTTATTCTGTCTCAACTGCTCACTCTGGACCTCCTTCCTCTGAAAACTGCTTTGCTTGTAAAGATAAAGACAGCCCCCAGATTTGGGCTCATTTGGCTCAGCCTGTTTCTTATCATTGGTCTATACCTTAAAGAAAACAGAAAATAAACAAAATTAAACTTAAGGAAGACTCGGAAACTAATTCAGTAAAACACCAGACAACTTAGCACGCGGCCGACCAGCTTGCCTCCAGGCCACAGCTACAGCTGCCATCCTAGTTCCTTCCCAAAGCCACCAAGCTCCCAATGGGACAAGACTTAACCGGTTTGCTTTCTGCCCCACACCACATTCAAGGGTTTTTCAATGCTCATAAAAGTCACAGGCTCACTGATAGCCGCCTCCTACAACATCAGGCCTTCTTCAAAGGTCCTGTCATTCAAGTAGGGACCTGCTCCGCCCTTAATCTTGCTGCCTTCCTCCCAGAGACAGAGGAAGAATTAACTGCCAATGGGTGTTAATTCCAGCCTCTACTGCTAAAACACATGTACAAAAAAATACCCCGAGACAACCCACATTGGACGCTCTTCACGGATGAGAGTTCTTTTATAGAAAAGGACATACAAAAGCCTAGGTAGTCAAAGAGCTTACTCGATAACAACAACCCAAAACGCACCTCACAGGCTATCCATGCCATGAGACAAAAGTCAGGACAGGTCAGAATAAGAGTTCCGAAACAAAGCTGCCATCCATTATCTACTTCTCAAACACAATCAAAAACATACAAAGTGGAAAGGGTTATGCTGTTTCAGTCTCTCTGATAGTTCACAGTTACTTAAAGGTTTCCAAGATTAAACGAAAAACGAGATTCTTTGGTTTAGATTTGTCCTTCCTTACTTGCTGGCTTCCTAGCATAACAGGACTTAAAGAAGCCTTTCTCATATTTCTGTTATTCATTATGACAGGAATCATCTCTTGCTGCTGCCTACGGTGTAATCTCTGCTTGAGGACCACTCACTAGCTGGCTACGACGGCCTCCAAAGCAACAAACTCCTCATCTGGACATGCTCATCTACCGGGGACCCTTCGATAGACCTCTGGACGAGCCCTAGCTGCCGGTCTCTCTCTATGTCCCTCCTCAGCCTGAAGCAGCCAGAGCGGTCGTCGCCCCTATCCCCTCAGGGCAGTTAGGCTTTCCTCTTCAGAGGGGGGATCCATAGGGCAGAGTTCGCATGTCCCTAGGTAGACAGGGAGGTCCCCGGTGGAATAAACAGAGAGTCCTGTCCTAAAACTTCAGGTTTTGAAATCACTCCTTCGCCACCTATATGTATGGAACACTTCACTACAGAGGACAGGGTTTGTGACGTTTATGACGCTGAAGGAAAACTGAGAACAAACTACGTTGGTCCGGGACCGTGCGGCGATCTCATCACGAGTTCACAGTCGCTCCCGAAAGACATGTTTGGGGGACCTCTCCAGCAATACTCAACACGCAGAGGGAGCGAGGAAGGTTTAACTGGCCCAGGGGGAGTGTTCCGCGGACGGAAGGAGTATACATGAAGGAAAAGGGAACGAGGGATTTTGAGGGTGGTGGCAAGAATGTGGCTTCCGCCACAGACCCAGGCTGATTTCTGCTATTGGTAAACACTGGTGGTGTTTAGAAACGTGGACATTTAATGATCTCTAGTGCCCTCTGTTGCCCAACTAAGTGAAGAACTAAAGGCTTCTCCTTAATCCCTGAAGAACTCTTCACCTGGAGAAGAGAAGAAATGCCTGATTTTAGCAATGTCCCCCAAAACACCACCCTCCCGAGGCCGAGCTAGGGGCCGGGTGGGAGGTAGTAGTGGGCGGTTCAAGTGCAGTGGCATCTGCTGTGCACAGCAGAGACACAGCCACTTCAAAAGAAGCCTCCTCTCATAGCTGAGGACCAGCAGTCCCTGGCAGGCTGTGATGGGAAAACACAAGGTGCTTTTCAGATCTATATTCATATCCCGCTATCGACATATGATTATATTTGTACGTCTTCTCCCAAGTGTGAGCATCTCTGTCACCCACCTATCTGGTGGTGGTAATGACCCAGTTCTAGTTTCTCTTTCATGTATTCTTGTTACCTAGAGGAAGATATATCCACGTCCAGTAAATATAAATGTAAAACTCTCTTCAAAAGGCTGTCTCAATCATCAAGTGAACTATGAACAGACTGACATTTAGGTTCGAGAACTCATCCTAGAAAGAGCGCCACGTACCTCATTGCTGAGCATCACTTACGGTCACCTTCGAAGTGCTCCCCTTGGGAGGCTATGCACGGACACAAGCGCCTAGTCCACCCTTCAAAGCGATGGAGCGCGGAACTCCTTTCCCGGAACGGCCACATCAGAGCTGTCCTCGTATTACCCTGGATGTCCTGAACGTCACCCACATGTCTTCCTTGCAATATTTCCTTGCTCTTCAGGTAAAGAAAGAAGTCATTGGGGGCCAGATCAGTTTAGTTTTCCTCAAGTTTGAGTTACGGGGTAGACGAGCATCTTAATCTTTTCTGGGCTTCGACTGCTCAAGGTGCTCATCTGGCCCTTTGCTACACGCCCATTCGGCTCATCTGCAGATGTCAACTTCCTCCTCCATCGGTGACCTTTCCCAGAATACCGTCTCCTCTGACCCAGTAGAGAGCACCTTCTGAACATCTGGAAGCTTCTGCCAGCTGTGGGTAATCTTGGTATCATTCCAAAATAACACCACTCAGCTCTTGTAACTTCCTTTGGGGGGAGGGAGGTGTCACAAATGATAAAGTACGAACAGTTTATTCCCTTAGTACACGCTTTTAGCTTGTGTTGACACCCTGGATGGAATTCTCTATGTGCTGAAATGTAACCACGGCTGTGTGTAAGCGGTACAACAGACTCCAGTGGAATTGGATCAACACTGTGGGACTGAACGCCCTCTGCCGCTTTTTGGGTTTCTTGAATCTTATTTTTATGGACGCACTGGGTTACTCATTATCCTTGTTCTGAAAGTCATTATAAATCTAACAAGATTCAGTTTAACAAAAACTTGAACCATAACCTTTACTATTCAAGGATTTAACTTTAAGTCATTTTTACAATATTATGTTCAGGCAATTCATTTGGATTGCCCACGATCATCTTTTCTCTTTCCAACTCAGATGAGTTTTGTATCATTTAGTAAGTAACACTGTGTGTTTTCCTACTGCTGCTCATGAAATGAATTTAGTGGGTCATAAGGAGGAGTTTCCTCTTTTTTTTTTTTTTCCCCACAGTGAAACATTTTATGTAAAGGATACATTTATCCCGGGGCGACCCCTGAGGAGCAGGGTTTCCCTTCTGCTGGGAGGGACCCCCTGCTGTACAGTTAAGTTCCCCACAGCTGTGCGGCCCCCAGGGGAGAAAGGGCTGAGGCCAGTCAAAAGGCTGCTGCTCCTGGCCCGGAAGCAAACACCTCCACCCCTCAGCACATCTGGGAGTGCCCCGCCGGGGGAGCCACACCTCTGCTTGCCCCAGGTCCTCCCGAATCCGCTGAGGACCCTCTGCGTGCCCCCTTGACCCTGAGTCTCCCTGCTCGCGCCCCCGCGCCGCCCGCCCGGCGTCCCGTGCGCGCGAGCGCGCCCCCGCGCGCTTCTGGCGGTCTCGGGCACGCGCGCCCATTGTTCCCTGCTGCATCCCGGCAACAGGCCCAACGGTGGGCACTTCGCCTTCAGCCCTGTTGACAGCTGAAGGAGCTAGCTAGGAGCCTGCTGTGGGTCCAAAGACAGACCTCACCCAAGTGACCCATGGGCGCTTATCAGGGCAGGATCTGTCCCCCACGCCCGCCCCGGGCACCCGAGCGCCAGCACCACTGCGCTCGCCATGCCCACCACGTTCATTTGGCCCGCCATCCTCACACAGCGGTCCGTGCCCCTCCGTTCTCTCGCAGGCCAAACTGCAGGTATCTGATGAGTTTGCCGTCGTGCTTCCTCACCGCGTCTCGGCGGCGATGTTCCATGCTCTCTCAAACGCTGCGCACTTTTCTGGGGTCCCTCGTCTCAATCGGCAGGCATGGCCATCAGAGGGAAGCGGTGCTGTCTGCTCTGCACTTACAGATAGCCTGCAGCTCAGTGTCTCCGGTGGGCAGAGCCAGTCACTGTGTGGCACAGGACCAGGTAGACACCCACATGCCCCTCACAACACCCCGGGGTGCCCCCAGCACCTGCACAGAGCAGAGCCTGTTGAGGGCCAAAGGGGCACCGAAGCAGGAGGAAGACCCTGCACTCAGACTGAAGCAGGCCACTCAGGGAAGGAACCCCGATGGCACTGGGGCTTCCCGGTCCGCATTTAGGCCCCTGGGGGTCCAGAGAGGCCACTCTTTCTTCGTGCCCAGGCCTGGGACTCTGCCGAGAACCCTCCATGCGGAGATCTCAGGAGACACGGGAAGGAACCCCGATGACACTGGGCGAGCACGGTCTGCATTCAGGGCCCTGGCCGTCTCTTGCTTCATTCCCAGGCCTGGGCTTCTGCAAAGAATACCCCATACGGAGATCTCAGGAAGCCAGGGTGACAAGAAATCCCAGACCTCCGTGCTAATCTCCTGCCCCACAAGAAATGCCATCACGAGCTCATACAGCGCCACTCGAGGTTTCCCGCCGGCGCAGAGGAAGAGGCGTACAGCCACATCCCGTGCTGCTCGCCCATGCCAGAAATCCTCCAAAAAAGTGAGCCAGGAGGGTCCTTCTCCCTCCTCGGCTCCCGGCCTTTCCCACAAGTGCCAGCGTGAAAAGGAGGCAGATGGAACAAAGGGGCAGAAGCGAACCCAGACAGACGGCTCACCCACATGTGACCGTTCCAGGCCCCGAAAACGAAAGACTTGTCTTCTGCCGCACAGGCGAGGGGACCCTCTGAGTCTGCCAACACCCCCTGAGCTGGGTTTCCGAGTCACAGGAGAACACCTAGACGCGGAGAGGCAAGCTGCACTCCAGAGCATCCACAGAGCACTTCAGGGAGGTGAGACGGAGGCCATCCCAGACCTCGCTGCCATACGTGCTGTATGGAACGGTCCTGCACCAGCTGTCCTTGCGGCTCCCAGCACGAATCCATAGCTGGCGAAATACAGGAGGAAGCAGGCCTGCTCAGGCCCAGTGACTCTCCCAGATCCTGCTGGAGGGGCTACCACTGTGCATCTCTGTCACCCAGGAAGCACAGTTCATCAGGCCCCCTGTTCTCCCGGCCAGAGGGCCTGATACGGCATAGCACCCTAACTATAGAAATTTTCAGCCCCAACTATAGAAGTTTTAAGCCCCTTCAGTATACAAGTTTTAAACCCCTCACTATATGAGTTTTAATTCCCCTCACTATAGAAGTTTTAAGTCCCCTCAGAATAGCAGTTTTAAGCTCCCTCACTGTAGAAGTTTTAAGTCCCCTCATGAAAGAAGTTTTAATCCCCTCACTTTGGAAGCTTAAACTCCCCTCACTGTAGAAGTTTTAAGACCCCTCACTATAGATGTTTAAGGCCCCTAAGTCTAGGAGTTTTGAGCCCTCACACTATAGAAGTTTTCAGCCCCCTCACTGTACAAGTTTTAAGCCCCCTCAGTATAGACGTTGTAAGCCCCCTCACTACATTTGTATTCAGTCCCCTACTGTAGAAATTTTAAATCCCCTCAGAATAGAAGTTTTAAACCCCCTCACTAAAGAAGTTCTATGCCCCCTAACTATAGAAGTTTTCAGCCCCCACTATAGAAGTTTTAAGCCCCTTCAGTATACAAGTTTAAAACCCCTCACTATATGAGTTTTAATTCCCCTCACTGTAGAAGTTTTAAGTCCCCTCAGAATAGCAGTTTTAAGCTCCCTCTCTATAGAAGTTTCAAGTTCCCTCAGAATAGCAGTTTTAAGTCCCTTCACTATAGAAGTTTTAAGGACCCTCACTATAGAAGTTTAAAGCCCCTTCAGTATAGAAGTTTTAAGCCCCCTCACTATAGAAGTTCAAGGCCTCTCAGAATAGAAGTTTTATGTCCCCTCAGTTAAGGAAGTTTTAATCCCCTCACTTTGGATGTTTAAAGTCCCATCACCATACAAGTGTTAAGCCCCCTCACTAAAGAAGTTTTAAGCCCCCTCATCATAGAAGTTTTAAGTTCCCTCACCATAGAAGTTTAAAGCCCCCTCAATAAAGAAGTTTCCAGCCCCCTCACTGTATGAGATTTAAGTCCCCTCACTATAGATGTTTAAGGACCCTAAGTCTGGGAGTTTTGAGCCCTCACACTATAGAAGTTTTCAGCCCCCTCACTGTAGAAGTATTCAGCCCCTCACTGTACAAGTTTTAAGCCCCCTCAGTATACACGTTGTAAGCCCCCTCACTACATTTGTATTCAGTCCCCCACTGTAGAAATTTTAAATCCCCTCAGAATAGAAGTTTTAAACCCCCTCACTAAAGAAGTTCTATGCCCCTTAAGTATAGAAGTTTTCAGTAACCACTATAGAAGTTTTAAGCCCCTTCAGTACACAAGTTTTAAATCCCTCACTATATAAGTTTTAATTCCCCTCGCTATAGAAGTTTTAAGTCCCCTCAGAATAGCAGTTTTAAGCCCCCTCACTATAGAAGTTTTAAGTCCCCTCAGAATAGCAGTTTTAAGCCCCCACACTAAAGAAGTTTTCAGGCCCCTCACTATATGAGTTTCAAGTCCCCTCACTATAGAAGTTTAAGGCCCCTCAATATGGAACTTTTAAGCCCCCTCAGGATACAAGATTTGAACCCCTCAGTATATGAGTTTTAAGCCCCCTCACTACACAAGTTTTAAGTCCGCTCAGAATAAAGTTTTACATGCCCTCAGTTAAGGAGTTTTAAACCCCTCACTTTGGATGTTCAAAGTCCCGTCACCATAAAAGTTTTACGCCCCCTCACTAAAGAAGTTTTAAGCCCCCTCAGCATAGATGTTTTCAGCTCCCACTATCGAAGTTTTAAGCCCCTTCAGTATACAAGTTTTAAACACCTCACTATATGAGTTCTAAGTCCCCTCACTATAGAAGTTTTAAGTGCCCTGAGAATAGAAGTTTCAAGTCCCCTCACTATACAAGTTTAAAGTCCGCTCAGAATAGCAGTTTTAAGCCCCCTCACTGTAGAAATTTTCAGCCCCTCATTGAAGAAGTTTTAAGCCCCCTCACTAAAGAAGTTTTAATCCCCCTCAGCATAGAAGTTTTCAGCTCCCTACTATCGAAGTTTTAACCTGCTTCAGTATACAAGTTTTCAACCCCTCATTATATGAGTTTTAAGTCCCCTCACTATAGAAGTTTTAAGTTCCCTCAGAATACAAGTTTTAACTTCCCTCACTAAAGAAGTTTTAGCCTCCTCACTATGAGTTTTAAGTCCCCTCACTATAGAAGTTTAAAGCCCCTTCAGATTAGAAGTTTTAAACCCCTCATTATAGAAGTTTTAAGACCTCTCAGAATAGAAGTTTTATGTCCCCTCAGTTAAGGAGGTTTAAACCCCTCACTTTGGATGTTTAAAGTCCCGTCAACATACAAGTTTTAAGCCCCCTCACTAAAGAAGTCTTAAGCACCCTCAGCATAGAAGTTTTCAGCTCCCCACTATCGAAGTTTTAAGCCCCTTCAGTATACAAGTTTTAAACCCCTCACTATATGAGTTTCAAGTCCCCACAGTATAGAAGTTTTAAGGACCCTCAGAATAGAAGTTTTAAGTCCCCTCAGGAAAGAAGTTTTAATCCCCTCACTTTGGAAGCTTAAACTCCCCTCACTGTAGAAGTTTTAAGACCCCTCACTATAGATGTTTAAGGCCCCAAAGTCTAGGAGTTTTGAGCCCTCACACTATAGAAGTTTTCAGCCCCCTCACTGTAGAAGTATTAAGCCCCCTCAGTATACACGTTGTAAGCCCCCTAACTACATCTGTATTCATTCCCCCACTGTAGAAATTTTAAATCCCCTCAGAATAGAAGTTTTAAACCCCCTCACTAAAGAAGTTCTATGCCCCCTAACAATAGAAGTTTTCAGCCCCCACTATAGAAGTTTTAAGCCCCTTCAGTATACAAGTTTAAAACCCCTCACTATATGAGTTTTAATTCCCCTCACTATAGAAGTTTTAAGTCCCCTCAGAATAGCAGTTTTAAGCTCCTTCTCTATAGAAGTTTTAAGTTCCCTCAGAATAGCAGTTTTAAGTCCCTTCACTATAGAAGTTTTAAGGACCCTCACTATAGAAGTTTAAAGCCCCTTCAGTATAGAACTTTTAAGCCCCCTCACTATAGAAGTTCAAGGCCTCTCAGAATAGAAGTTTTATGTCCCCTCAGTAAAGAAGTTTTAATCCCCTCACTTTGGAAGCTTAAACTCCCCTCACTGTAGAAGTTTTAAGACCCCTCACTATAGATGCTTAAGGACCCTAAGTCTAGGAGTTTTGAGCCCTCACACTATAGAAGTTTTCAGCCCCCTCACTATATGAGTTTCAAGTCCCCTCAGAATAGCAGTTTTAAGCCCCCTCACTATAGAAGTTTTAAGTCCCCTCAGAATAGCAGTTTTAAGCCCCCACACTAAAGAAGTTTTCAGCCCCCTCACTATATGAGTTTCAAGTCCCCTCACTATAGAAGTTTTAAGGCCCCTCAATATGGAACTTTTAAGCCCCCTCAGGATACAAGTTTGGAACCCCTCAGTATATGAGTTTTAAGCCCCCTCACTACACAAGTTTTAAGTCCGCTCAGAATACAGGTTTTACATGCCCTCAGTTAAGAAGTTTTAAACCCCTCACTTTGGATGTTCAAAGTCCCGTCACCATAAATGTTTTAAGCCCCCTCAGCATAGAAGTTTTCACTCCCTACTATCGAACTTTTAAGCCCCCTCAGGATACAAGTTTTAAACCCCTCACTATATGAGTTTTAAGGCCCCTCACTATAGAAGTGTTAAGTGCCCTGAGCACAGAAGTTTTAAGTGCCCTCAGAATACAAGTTTTAAGTTTCCTCACTAAAGAAGTTTTAGCCCCCTCACTATACAAGTTTTAAGGCCTCTCAGAATAGAAGTTTTACGTCCCCTCAGTTAAGGAGTTTTAAACCCCTCACTTTGGATGTTTAAAGTCCCATCACCATACAAGTTTTAAGCCCCCTCACTAAAGAAGTCTTAAGCCCCCTCAGCATAGAAGTTTTCAGCTCCCTACGATCGAAGTGTTAAGCTCCTTTAGTATACAAGTTTTAAACCCCTCACTATATGAGCTTTAAGTCCCCTCACTATAGAAGTTCTAAGTGCCCTCAGAGTAGAAGTTTTAACTTCCCTCACGATAGAAGTTTAAAGTCCCCTCAGAATAGCAGTTTTAAGCCCCTCACTATAGAAGTTTTAAGGACCCTCAGAATAGAAGTTTTAAGTCCCCTCAGTAAAGAAGTTTGAATCCCCTCACTTTGGAAGCTTCAACTCCCCCCACTATTGAAGTTTTAAGCCCCTTCAGTATACAACTTTTAAACCCCTCACTACATAAGTTTTAAGTCCCCTCACTATAGAAGTTTTATGTCCCCTCAGAATAGCACTTTTAAGTCCCCTCGCCATAGAAGTTTGAAGCCCCCTCACTATAGAAGTTTGAAGCACACTCCGTATAGAATTTTAAGCCCTCTCAATATAGAAGTTTTTAGCCCCCTCAGGATACAAGTTTTAAACCCCTCAGTATATGACTTATAAGTCCCCTCACTACAAAAGTTTTAAGTCCACTCAGAATAGAAGTTCTACCTTCACTCACTGTAGAAGTTTTATGTCCCCTTAGTATAGAAGTCTCAGTCACCCTCAGTAAAGAAGTTTTAAATCCACTCACTCTAGAAGTTTTAAGCCCCTTCAGTATAGAAGTTTTAAGCCCCTCACTATAGAAGTTTTAAGTTCGCTCAGAACCGCAGTTTTAAGTCCCCTCACTATGGAAGTTTTAAGCACCCTCACTGTAGAAGTTTTAAGCCTCCTCAGTATAGGAGTTTAAAGCCCCCTTAACATAGAAGTTTGAAGCCCCCTCAGTGAAGAACTTTCAAGTCTCTTCACTATAGAAGAATAAGCCCCCTCACTGTGGAAGTTTTAAGCCCCCTCACTATATGAGTTTTAAGTACCCTCACTAGAGAAGTTTAAAGCCCCTTCACTATAAAAGTTTTAAGAACCCTCACTATAGAAGTTTTAAGGCCTCTCAGAATAGAAGTTTTATGTCCCCTCGGTTAAAAGTTTTCAACCCCTCGCTTTCGATGTTTAAAGTCCCGTCACCATACAAGTTTTAAGCCCCCTCCCTGAAGAAGTTTTAAGCCCCCTGTAGTGCGGGGAGGCCTGCAGGGTCTCTGCTCCCGCTCCCACATAAGAACGCAGGATGTGGTGAGGCCAAAAGGAATACCCACGGAGCCATAGGTAGGGGAGTCATACCACTAAGGTCTCACCGGAGGCTGAGTTCACAAGACGTGCGACCTGCTGTCCGCTTTGCTGCCAACCGACCGACTCTCCTCGACTCTCCTCCGAAGCCACCGCAGTTATATTAGTGGCCAAGGGCTCCATGGTTACAGCTGACGGCCAACCAGCCACAGCTGACGGCCATCTACTACCCGAGCCAGCACCCCTCCGCTGAGGCCGAGAGCCTGGACACTGCTCTCTGGGGCTCTGTCCCCACACTCCACCCCTACAGGATCTCGCCTCACAATCTACGCCACAAGCGGCTTCCCCGAGGGTCCCTGTGCGAGGAGCCTGGAGGTGAATGCAATATCCTGGGCACAGCCACGGTTTCTCAGGGCACCGGCAGTCCTCCTGGGCACAGCCAGACTTCCTGGACCTCTTAGGGTACCACCAGTCTCCTCCTGCCCTCCTGGCAGGAGGTACTGTCGCACTGTAACCACGCTCCAGGGCTGTGGCAACACTTGAGGAGGGTGGTGAGCATGCCCGCGTGTCACCGCTTTCACCACCGGGATCCAGGGACGGAACTCTCCTACCGATGTCTGTCAGCTGAGGCCATGTAGCACGTCCACCCCTAGAATGAATATTCTCCGCAACGGGGGAGACATAAACCTTGTAGGTACGAGGCGGAAGCCTTCCTATACCCAGTGGTAAGGAGACGGCTTTCACAGTCACAGTCTTTCCCGCGTAGCCATCAATGCAGATTGCTGGTCCGGGGAACAGTTCTGGGTTCCCATCAACAAGACTGCAGTCTGCGCCAGTGTCCACTAGGGCCAAAACCCTCCGCACATTAGAAGGGGACCGATGGATGGACAGCTCCACGTGGGGCCTCCGGTCCCTGCTCATCCCCTCTGACCGGGGTACCTTGGCCCCACCTGTAATCCGTAATCGAGCTGAAAGGAGTCGGCCTCAAGGGGCTGCATGAAGTCCTGGAGGGACACGGGTCGCGCTTTCCCAGACTTCTCCTTTAGGCTTCTCCGGAATTGTTCCGGACGCAACTGTTTCCAGAGTTCCAGCAGGAGTGCATTGGCTTGTCGGTCTATTTTCTTCCGATCGACCCCTGCTGCCAGGAGATCACGCCACATCTGTGCGTGTGTTACTCTCTGAACTCTAGAACTGAAAAACGCAATGAGCTTAAGAACTCAGTGGGTAGGTTTAGCGGCAGAATAGACAGACACAGCTGAGAGGTGCACACAGATGTTTACGGCGGTGTTATACATAATTGCCAAAAATGGAAAGCAACCAAGATAGCTTTCCCCGGGTGAATGGATAAACAAAGTGTCGTACATCCGGAAAATAAAACATTATTTAGTGATGAAATTAGCTGCCAAGATACTAAAAGACCTGGAGAAACCTTAAATGCATACCGCTAAGTGAAAGAAGCCAGTCTGAAAAGGCGACGCATTACATGATTCTAACTACGTGACATTCTGAGAAAGGAAGAACTACAGAGACAGTAAAAAGATTAGTAGTTTCCGGGGCTTGAGAGAACTAGAGAGATCACAATAGGTGGAATACCTAAAGTATCTCTAGGGCAGTGAAATTATTCCGGATGATACTATAGTGGTGGATAAATGACGTTACGCGTTTGTCAGAATCCATAGAACTGTACAATAAAAGAGTGAACTAAATGGAAACTATGGAATTGAGTTAATAAGGTGTCGACATCGGTTCATCTATTGTAACAAAGGTACCACACCAGACAAGATGTTACTAACAGGGGAAGCTGGAGAGATAAGGGGAAGGGAATACGTGAGAACGCTATACTTTCTGCTCGATTTTCCTTTCAATCTAAAACTTCTCTAGAAAACAAAGTCTATTAGTGCTTTTTCTAACCTATGGCAAACAGTGATCCAGGAGAGTCAGCGTGTCCCTAGGTACACAGGGAGGTCCCTGGTGGAATAGACAAAGACAGTCATATCCTAAAACTTCAGGTTTTGAAATCACTCCTTCGCTCCAGGACATAATGTAACAAGGCCTTGAGGTTAATCATAAAATTCATTTTGGCCTGTCAAATGGAGCAGATCCCAGAGATAAAGAGTGGGTTACTTTGCTAATTCCTTTAGGATGGGCAAGCGGAACAAACCTGGTAGACGAATTTCATTAGAAGGCACCAGTTCCCTTCTTCAAACAGGTTCCCTTCTTCAAACAGCTCCCCTTCCCCAAGCAGGCAAGGGAAGGTATAAAAGTAAGAGCTTTTGCCTCAGTCATGGGGCACCCCCCATGCGGGACCCCTCCTGCTCGGGAGCGGCAACCTCTTCTCCTGCCTCTAATAAACTATCCTCTTTTTAAAAACTCTTTGCCTCTCCCTGGTCCCTGTTTCCATTCTTCGGCTTCACGAGACAGGATCACGGCCCACACTCAGAAACTGCCGGCAGATCCAACATCACCTACGTCATTTGGGGGCTCGCTGGGGATTGAAGGAGAGGTAAATATTATCTGTGCCTTTCTACTTGCCCACCCTATGGGCCTTCATCGTTTTTTTTTCTTTTTTTTTTCCTCCTTTAGCATACAAACAGTAGGCCTCCGTCAGCCATTTAAATGCGAAAAGCGGGGCTGCTACTCTTAAGAGTCAGAGGGCAGGTCTTGCAGGAGGGCAGGTCTTGCAGGAGGGCAGGTCTTGCAGGAGGGCTCTGGTTGATCCCCGGGGGCACTGAGCCCTAGGAATGTCAGCCACAGTCTAACTTCCTTCTCTCTTGCTTTCTCATTTCTCTTTCCACGAGGAGACTGAATACTGGCCCGTGGCCAGGACTGTGGGTCTTTGCGGACAACTGAGGGAATTTTGGGCGTGGCCACTCTACAGAAAATTTCCAAAGGTTCCTTAGCTCCTCTCCCAGCCCGACTGCCCATAAGGGTGCCAGCAAGACGACTCCTTTGTCTTTGCTGTTCTTTCATCCTGTGGCTGTCTCTCCTCAACTTTTGAGATGCTGGTCTGGGGCCTCTTCCCTGCAGGACCTTCTCAACACTCCCTGCCGACCTCAGAACATCTTAAGGTAAGAACATGAACCTCTGCCTCTATAGGACATCTCTCGTCACGCAGGATAAGATTTACTGGCATTTAACATTTCCTCTCAAATCATCCCCTGCCCTCCCGTGATCTCACTGTACTCTGGGGACTGCAAGCAGCAACTCTGCTGCCTGGCTCCGCCCCCAGCTCAGCAGGGCTGCAGCCACAGCCCAGAGGGGAAAGGCAGCAAAAGCACACCTCCTCCAGGGCACCACCCGCCAGGCCCCCTCAGCCACCTCCAGGCCACGTTTTCAAGGAGGACCAACATCGTCCAGACTCACTTTCCCTTAAGGAGGAAACTTGACCTGAAACCTTTTGGGGCTCCCCTTTTTCTCTTTTTGCACTCTCTTCCCCGTTGGGAATCAAAACCTCGCCACTTGCCTTTCTGCGCTGGCTAAATACGCAAGCTCCAAGTCTTGATTGAGTATGTCCTCTGTCCTTAAATACCTTTATTTAGAAGGCCACTATTATGGTCATCGTGCAATCAATTTCTGTGATGCCCAGGGTTGCGCTATCCACCCCGCAACTTTAAAGCATCCCCTTACAGGCCACAGCCTCTATGGGCCTGTAGGCCAATGCCGAAGATTCAGGCGGGGCCGGGGTAGGCGCCCACCCGGAGGCACGGGCCGGGCCGCCCAGGTAAGCGCCAATAATCCTGGCGCGCCTCGGAACCAGTCGCGCGGTGTCTGCGGCCCAGGCGTCTGCGGGGACGGGACGCCTCAGAGCAGATTGTGGGAGATGAATTGCCAAGGGACGCCTTTCTCTTCTTCCTTCCTTTCCGATGGGCAATCAGCCCTCACGCGCCTCCACCCCCCTGGACCGCATCTTGAAACACAGGGACAAATTTGACCCTCAGACTTTGAAGAAACAGCGCCTGATTTTCTTTTGTTCAGAGGTTTGGCCTAAATATTCATTGGAAGATGGGGAGACTTGGCCTTCTGAGGGAAGTAGTAATTATAATACTATCATGCAACAAGACCCGTTTTGCAGAAAGGAGGGCACACGGTCAGAAGTTCCATATGTTCAGGCTTTTTTTGCCCTGAGGGACAACCCAAATCTCTGCAAGAAGTGTAAAGTTGACCCGGCTCTTTTGGCTGTGATCTCTTGCCTCCCTTCCCCCAATGAGTCCCTTTTTAAGGGGACTCCTCCTAAGGGGACTCCTTCTAGGAGTCTCCTTCTAAGGTGAATCTCCCTAGGGAGACCCCTCCTAAAGAGACTCTTCCAAGAGAACTCCAGCGGGATCCTCCTCTCCTGGGGAGGACCCTTCAACAAACACCCATCTCCAAATCCACCTATAAACAGGAATGTGTGAGGCTGAGGTAACTGAAGGAAAAAAAGTGGCACTTTTGAAAGCCAAATGGCTCATTCGCAAGCCAGCGCCCTTACTCTGCTGCTCTAAGTCCTACAACGACCACCCACGGTGAGATTCATCATCAGGGAAACAGCCTTTAGATTGGAGTCCCAAAATACTAAAGTCAGAATACCTCTGCCACTGAATTTGTCAAGAAAATGGCTTCAATACCTCGGTATTGCAAAACAACAAAATCCTGAGGTGTTAATTATTAGGTACCACATAAGTTCATCTCTTTCTAACTTCTTGTCACACGAACGTTAAGAGAAATTAAGATCTCTTAATGAATATATTTTATTACTAACACCTATGCTTTTAAAGGGTGCCAAATACATTCCTGGGTTTGCCAGTGGAAGTGCTCATTGCTCACTTTTGGTTGTCAGTATGTATGTCACCAGAATAATTTTCTACGTTTTCTATTTTCTCAGTCAGATCCTTGGTAACTCAAAACTTAAATCTAAAAACTAAGTTTTGCTGACAGTTAAGCAAATTTTTATATTGCAAAACTGCTACAGTTCATGTGCTTTCCTCAGTATCAGCTATAGGCCACTAAGAGGAAACTTCGCCTAATGCTTTTCCCTAACTGGCAGGGAATTCTAATGGTTCTGACCCAATGTGACAGCCCCGAGTAAGAGGCTCAGATCCTACAAAGGGCCAGGAATCTGTTTAAAAGTCTTTGACAGCCAAGACAGAAAAACGAGGAATAAAGGAACAGTGAGACCAGAGCATAAGAACAGAGACAGGCCAGACTTTTGGCCACAGTTATAGACAACCCAGGGCTGAAGCCACCTCAGGACACCCCAAAGGCCCCAGAGAGAAAGCACCAGATCAAAGACCCTACTCTGGATATACAAGCCCAGATCACTGGATTCCTAATCCTCCAAAACAGCTGCGCCCCCTATAGAGACTAAAGGGCACACTACACCAGAGAGTATGCCTTGATCTGAAGGGAGCAAGGAGCAGCTCCCTCCCCAAGAATGGCAGTCCTCACTGTTGGGCCTGAAGTTCCCGGTGGCTCCCAAGCTGTTCTCATCACAGGGGGTAAAACTGTGGGTGACCCTGAGGTGGTAAGCCTGTTCATTTCCTCATGGACATAGAAGCCATTTATTCTGTCTCAACTGCTCACTCTGGACCTCCTTCCTCTGAAAACTGCTTTGCTTGTAAAGATAAAGACAGCCCCCAGATTTGGGCTCATTTGGCTCAGCCTGTTTCTTATCATTGGTCTATACCTTAAAGAAAACAGAAAATAAACAAAATTAAACTTAAGGAAGACTCGGAAACTAATTCAGTAAAACACCAGACAACTTAGCACGCGGCCGACCAGCTTGCCTCCAGGCCACAGCTACAGCTGCCATCCTAGTTCCTTCCCAAAGCCACCAAGCTCCCAATGGGACAAGACTTAACCGGTTTGCTTTCTGCCCCACACCACATTCAAGGGTTTTTCAATGCTCATAAAAGTCACAGGCTCACTGATAGCCGCCTCCTACAACATCAGGCCTTCTTCAAAGGTCCTGTCATTCAAGTAGGGACCTGCTCCGCCCTTAATCTTGCTGCCTTCCTCCCAGAGACAGAGGAAGAATTAACTGCCAATGGGTGTTAATTCCAGCCTCTACTGCTAAAACACATGTACAAAAAAATACCCCGAGACAACCCACATTGGACGCTCTTCACGGATGAGAGTTCTTTTATAGAAAAGGACATACAAAAGCCTAGGTAGTCAAAGAGCTTACTCGATAACAACAACCCAAAACGCACCTCACAGGCTATCCATGCCATGAGACAAAAGTCAGGACAGGTCAGAATAAGAGTTCCGAAACAAAGCTGCCATCCATTATCTACTTCTCAAACACAATCAAAAACATACAAAGTGGAAAGGGTTATGCTGTTTCAGTCTCTCTGATAGTTCACAGTTACTTAAAGGTTTCCAAGATTAAACGAAAAACGAGATTCTTTGGTTTAGATTTGTCCTTCCTTACTTGCTGGCTTCCTAGCCTAACAGGACTTAAAGAAGCCTTTCTCATATTTCTGTTATTCATTATGACAGGAATCATCTCTTGCTGCTGCCTACGGTGTAATCTCTGCTTGAGGACCACTCACTAGCTGGCTACGACGGCCTCCAAAGCAACAAACTCCTCATCTGGACATGCTCATCTACCGGGACCCTTCGATAGACCTCTGGACGAGCCCTAGCTGCCGGTCTCTCTCTATGTCCCTCCTCAGCCTGAAGCAGCCAGAGGGGTCGTCGCCCCTATCCCCTCAGGGCAGTTAGGGTTTCCTCTTCAGAGGGGGGATCCATAGGGCAGAGTTCGCATGTCCCTAGGTAGACAGGGAGGTCCCCGGTGGAATAAACAGAGAGTCCTGTCCTAAAACTTCAGGTTTTGAAATCACTCCTTCGCCACCTATATGTATGGAACACTTCACTACAGAGGACAGGGTTTGTGACGTTTATGACGCTGAAGGAAAACTGAGAACAAACTACGTTGGTCCGGGACCGTGCGGCGATCTCATCACGAGTTCACAGTCGCTCCCGAAAGACATGTTTGGGGGACCTCTCCAGCAATACTCAACACGCAGAGGGAGCGAGGAAGGTTTAACTGGCCCAGGGGGAGAGTTCCGCGGCCGGAAGGAGTATACATGAAGGAAAAGGGAACGAGGGATTTTGAGGGTGGTGGCAAGAATGTGGCTTCCGCCACAGACCCAGGCTGATTTCTGCTATTGGTAAACACTGGTGGTGTTTAGAAACGTGGACATTTAATGATCTCTAGTGCCCTCTGTTGCCCAACTAAGTGAAGAACTAAAGGCTTCTCCTTAATCCCTGAAGAACTCTTCACCTGGAGAAGAGAAGAAATGCCTGATTTTAGCAATGTCCCCCAAAACACCACCCTCCCGAGGCCGAGCTAGGGGCCGGGTGGGAGGTAGTAGTGGGCGGTTCAAGTGCAGTGGCATCTGCTGTGCACAGCAGAGACACAGCCACTTCAAAAGAAGCCTCCTCTCATAGCTGAGGACCAGCAGTCCCTGGCAGGCTGTGATGGGAAAACACAAGGTGCTTTTCAGATCTATATTCATATGCCGCTATCGACATATGATTATATTTGTACGTCTTCTCCCAAGTGTGAGCATCTCTGTCACCCACCTATCTGGTGGTGGTAATGACCCAGTTCTAGTTTCTCTTTCATGTATTCTTGTTACCTAGAGGAAGATATATCCACGTCCAGTAAATATAAATGTAAAACTCTCTTCAAAAGGCTGTCTCAATCATCAAGTGAACTATGAACAGATTGACACTTAGGTTCGAGAACTCATCCTAGAAAGAGCGCCACGTACCTCATTGCTGAGCATCACTTACGGTCACCTTCGAAGTGCTCCCCTTGGGAGGCTATGCACGGACACAAGCGCCTAGTCCACCCTTCAAAGCGATGGAGCGCGGAACTCCTTTCCCGGAACGGCCACATCAGAGCTGTCCTCGTATTACCCTGGATGTCCTGAACGTCACCCACATGTCTTCCTTGCAATATTTCCTTGCTCTTCAGGTAAAGAAAGAAGTCATTGGGGGCCAGATCAGTTTAGTTGTCCTCAAGTTTGACATACTGGGTAGACGAGCATCTTAATCTTTTCTGGGCTTCGACTGCTCAAGGTGCTCATCTGGCCCTTTGCTACACGCCCATTCGGCTCATCTACAGATGTCAACTTCCTCCTCCATCGGTGACCTTTCCCAGAATACCGTCTCCTCTGACCCAGTAGAGAGCACCTTCTGAACATCTGGAAGCTTCTGCCAGCTGTGGGTAATCTTGGTATCATTCCAAAATAAAAACACTCAGCTCTTGTAACTTCCTTTGGGGGGGAGGGAGGTGTCACAAATGATAAAGTACGAACAGTTTATTCCCTTAGTACACGCTTTTAGCTTGTGTTGACACCCTGGATGGAATTCTCTATGTGCTGAAATGTAACCACGGCTGTGTGTAAGCGGTACAACAGACTCCAGTGGAATTGGATCAACACTGTGGGACTGAACCCCCTCTGCCGCTTTTTGGGTTTCTTGAATCTTATTTTTATGGACGCACTGGGTTACTCATTATCCTTGTTCTGAAAGTCATTATAAATCTAACAAGATTCAGTTTAACAAAAACTTGAACCATAACCTTTACTATTCAAGGATTTAACTTTAAGTCATTTTTACAATATTATGTTCAGGCAATTCATTTGGATTGCCCACGATCATCTTTTCTCTTTCCAACTCAGATGAGTTTTGTATCATTTAGTAAGTAACACTGTGTGTTTTCCTACTGCTGCTCATGAAATGAATTTAGTGGGTCATAAGGAGGAGTTTCCTCTTTTTTTTTTTTTCCCCCACAGTGAAACCTTTTATGTAAAGGATACGTTTATCCCGGGGCGACCCCTGAGGAGCAGGGTTTCCCTTCTGCTGGGAGGGACCCCCTGCTGTACAGTTAAGTTCCCCACAGCTGTGCGGCCCCCAGGGGAGAAAGGGCTGAGGCCAGTCAAAAGGCTGCTGCTCCTGGCCCGGAAGCAAACACCTCCACCCCTCAGCACATCTGGGAGTGCCCCGCCGGGGGAGCCACACCTCTGCTTGCCCCAGGTCCTCCCGAATCCGCTGAGGACCCTCTGCGTGCCCCCTTGACCCTGAGTCTCCCTGCTCGCGCCCCCGCGCGCTTCTGGCGGTCTCGGGCACGCGCGCCCATTGTTCCCTGCTGCATCCCGGCAACAGGCCCAACGGTGGGCACTTCGCCTTCAGCCCTGTTGACAGCTGAAGGAGCTAGCTAGGAGCCTGCTGTGGGTCCAAAGACAGACCTCACCCAAGTGACCCATGGGCGCTTATCAGGGCAGGATCTGTCCCCCACGCCCGCCCCGGGCACCCGAGCGCCAGCACCACTGCGCTCGCCATGCCCACCACGTTCATTTGGCCCGCCATCCTCACACAGCGGTCCGTGCCCCTCCGTTCTCTCGCAGGCCAAACTGCAGGTATCTGATGAGTTTGCCGTCGTGCTTCCTCACAGCGTCTCGGCGGCGATGTTCCATGCTCTCTCAAACGCTGCGCACTTTTCTGGGGTCCCTCGTCTCAATCGGCAGGCATGGCCATCAGAGGGAAGCGGTGCTGTCTGCTCTGCACTTACAGATAGCCTGCAGCTCAGTGTCTCCGGTGGGCAGAGCCAGTCACTGTGTGGCACAGGACCAGGTAGACACCCACATGCCCCTCACAACACCCCGGGGTGCCCCCAGCACCTGCACAGAGCAGAGCCTGTTGAGGGCCAAAGGGGCACCGAAGCAGGAGGAAGACCCTGCACTCAGACTGAAGCAGGCCACTCAGGGAAGGAACCCCGATGGCACTGGGGCTTCCCGGTCCGCATTTAGGCCCCTGGGGGTCCAGAGAGGCCACTCTTTCTTCGTGCCCAGGCCTGGGACTCTGCCGAGAACCCTCCATGCGGAGATCTCAGGAGACACGGGAAGGAACCCCGATGACACTGGGCGAGCACGGTCTGCATTCAGGGCCCTGGCCGTCTCTTGCTTCATTCCCAGGCCTGGGCTTCTGCAAAGAATACCCCATACGGAGATCTCAGGAAGCCAGGGTGACAAGAAATCCCAGACCTCCGTGCTAATCTCCTGCCCCACAAGAAATGCCATCACGAGCTCATACAGCGCCACTCGAGGTTTCCCGCCGGCGCAGAGGAAGAGGCGTACAGCCACATCCCGTGCTGCTCGCCCATGCCAGAAATCCTCCAAAAAAGTGAGCCAGGAGGGTCCTTCTCCCTCCTCGGCTCCCGGCCTTTCCCACAAGTGCCAGCGTGAAAAGGAGGCAGATGGAACAAAGGGGCAGAAGCGAACCCAGACAGACGGCTCACCCACATGTGACCGTTCCAGGCCCCGAAAACGAAAGACTTGTCTTCTGCCGCACAGGCGAGGGGACCCTCTGAGTCTGCCAACACCCCCTGAGCTGGGTTTCCGAGTCACAGGAGAACACCTAGACGCGGAGAGGCAAGCTGCACTCCAGAGCATCCACAGAGCACTTCAGGGAGGTGAGACGGAGGCCATCCCAGACCTCGCTGCCATACGTGCTGTATGGAACGGTCCTGCACCAGCTGTCCTTGCGGCTCCCAGCACGAATCCATAGCTGGCGAAATACAGGAGGAAGCAGGCCTGCTCAGGCCCAGTGACTCTCCCAGATCCTGCTGGAGGGGCTACCACTGTGCATCTCTGTCACCCAGGAAGCACAGTTCATCAGACCTCTGTTCTCCCGGCCAGAGGGCCTGATACGGCATAGCACCCTAACTATAGAAATTTTCAGCCCCAACTATAGAAGTTTTAAGCCCCTTCAGTATACAAGTTTTAAACCCCTCACTATATGAGTTTTAATTCCCCTCACTATAGAAGTTTTAAGTCCCCTCAGAATAGCAGTTTTAAGCTCCCTCACTGTAGAAGTTTTAAGTCCCCTCAGTAAAGAAGTTTTAATCCCCTCACTTTGGAAGCTTAAACTCCCCTCACTGTAGAAGTTTTAAGACCCCTCACTATAGATGTTTAAGGCCCCTAAGTCTAGGAGTTTTGAGCCCTCACACTATAGAAGTTTTCAGCCCCCTCACTGTACAAGTTTTAAGCCCCCTCAGTATAGACGTTGTAAGCCCCCTCAATACATTTGTATTCAGTCCCGTACTGTAGAAATTTTAAATCCCCTCAGAATAGAAGTTATAAACCCCCTCACTAAAGAAGTTCTATGCCCCCTAACTATAGAAGTTTTCAGCCCCCACTATAGAAGTTTTAAGCCCCTTCAGTATACAAGTTTAAAACCCCTCACTATATGAGTTTTAATTCCCCTCACTGTAGAAGTTTTAAGTCCCCTCAGAATAGCAGTTTTAAGCTCCCTCTCTATAGAAGTTTTAAGTTCCCTCAGAATAGCAGTTTTAAGTCCCTTCACTATAGAAGTTTTAAGGACCCTCACTATAGAAGTTTAAAGCCCCTTCAGTATAGAAGTTTTAAGCCCCCTCACTATAGAAGTTCAAGGCCTCTCAGAATAGAAGTTTTATGTCCCCTCAGTTAAGGAATTTTAAACCCCTCACTTTGGATGTTTAAAGTCCCATCACCATACAAGTGTTAAGCCCCCTCACTAAAGAAGTTTTAAGCCCCCTCAGCATAGAAGTTTTAAGTTCCCTCACCATAGAAGTTTAAAGCCCCCTCAATAAAGAAGTTTCCAGCCCCCTCACTGTATGAGATTTAAGTCCCCTCACTATAGATGTTTAAGGACCCTAAGTCTGGGAGTTTTGAGCCCTCACACTATAGAAGTTTTCAGCCCCCTCACTGTAGAAGTATTCAGCCCCTCACTGTACAAGTTTTAAGCCCCCTCAGTATACACGTTGTAAGCCCCCTCTCTACATTTGTATTCAGTCCCCCACTGTAGAAATTTAAAATCCCCTCAGAATAGAAGTTTTAAACCCCCTCACTAAAGAAGTTCTATGCCCCTTAAGTATAGAAGTTTTCAGTACCCACTATAGAAGTTTTAAGCCCCTTCAGTACACAAGTTTTAAATCCCTCACTATATAAGTTTTAATTCCCCTCGCTATAGAAGTTTTAAGTCCCCTCAGAATAGCAGTTTTAAGCCCCCTCACTATAGAAGTTTTAAGTCCCCTCAGAATAGCAGTTTTAAGCCCCCACACTAAAGAAGTTTTCAGCCCCCTCACTATATGAGTTTCAAGTCCCCTCACTATAGAAGTTTAAGGCCCCTCAATATGGAACTTTTAAGCCCCCTCAGGATACAAGATTTGAACCCCTCAGTATATGAGTTTTAAGCCCCCTCACTACACAAGTTTTAAGTCCGCTCAGAATAAAGTTTTACATGCCCTCAGTTAAGGAGTTTTAAACCCCTCACTTTGGATGTTTAAAGTCCCGTCACCATAAAAGTTTTAAGCCCCCTCACTAAAGAAGTTTTAAGCCCCCTCAGCATAGATGTTTTCAGCTCCCACTATCGAAGTTTTAAGCCCCTTCAGTATACAAGTTTTAAACACCTCACTATATGAGTTCTAAGTCCCCTCACTATAGAAGTTTTAAGTGCCCTGAGAATAGAAGTTTCAAGTCCCCTCACTATACAAGTTTAAAGTCCGCTCAGAATAGCAGTTTTAAGCCCCCTCACTGTAGAAATTTTCAGCCCCTCATTGAAGAAGTTTTAAGCCCCCTCACTAAAGAAGTTTTAATCCCCCTCAGCATAGAAGTTTTCAGCTCCCTACTATCGAAGTTTTAACCTGCTTCAGTATACAAGTTTTCAACCCCTCATTATATGAGTTTTAAGTCCCCTCACTATAGAAGTTTTAAGTTCCCTCAGAATACAAGTTTTAACTTCCCTCACTAAAGAAGTTTTAGCCTCCTCACTATGAGTTTTAAGTCCCCTCACTATAGAAGTTTAAAGCCCCTTCAGATTAGAAGTTTTAAACCCCTCATTATAGAAGTTTTAAGACCTCTCAGAATAGAAGTTTTATGTCCCCTCAGTTAAGGAGGTTTAAACCCCTCACTTTGGATGTTTAAAGTCCCGTCAACATACAAGTTTTAAGCCCCCTCACTAAAGAAGTCTTAAGCACCCTCAGCATAGAAGTTTTCAGCTCCCCACTATCGAAGTTTTAAGCCCCTTCAGTATACAAGTTTTAAACCCCTCACTATATGAGTTTCAAGTCCCCACAGTATAGAAGTTTTAAGGACCCTCAGAATAGAAGTTTTAAGTCCCCTCAGGAAAGAAGTTTTAATCCCCTCACTTTGGAAGCTTAAACTCCCCTCACTGTAGAAGTTTTAAGACCCCTCACTATAGATGTTTAAGGCCCCAAAGTCTAGGAGTTTTGAGCCCTCACACTATAGAAGTTTTCAGCCCCCTCACTGTAGAAGTATTAAGCCCCCTCAGTATACACGTTGTAAGCCCCCTAACTACATCTGTATTCATTCCCCCACTGTAGAAATTTTAAATCCCCTCAGAATAGAAGTTTTAAACCCCCTCACTAAAGAAGTTCTATGCCCCCTAACAATAGAAGTTTTCAGCCCCCACTATAGAAGTTTTAAGCCCCTTCAGTATACAAGTTTAAAACCCCTCACTATATGAGTTTTAATTCCCCTCACTATAGAAGTTTTAAGTCCCCTCAGAATAGCAGTTTTAAGCTCCTTCTCTATAGAAGTTTTAAGTTCCCTCAGAATAGCAGTTTTAAGTCCCTTCACTATAGAAGTTTTAAGGACCCTCACTATAGAAGTTTTAAGCCCCTTCAGTATAGAAGTTTTAAGCCCCCTCACTATAGAAGTTCAAGGCCTCTCAGAATAGAAGTTTTATGTCCCCTCAGTAAAGAAGTTTTAATCCCCTCACTTTGGAAGCTTAAACTCCCCTCACTGTAGAAGTTTTAAGACCCCTCACTATAGATGCTTAAGGACCCTAAGTCTAGGAGTTTTGAGCCCTCACACTATAGAAGTTTTCAGCCCCCTCACTATATGAGTTTCAAGTCCCCTCAGAATAGCAGTTTTAAGCCCCCTCACTATAGAAGTTTTAAGTCCCCTCAGAATAGCAGTTTTAAGCCCCCACACCAAAGAAGTTTTCAGCCCCCTCACTATATGAGTTTCAAGTCCCCTCACTATAGAAGTTTTAAGGCCCCTCAATATGGAACTTTTAAGCCCCCTCAGGATACAAGTTTGGAACCCCTCAGTATATGAGTTTTAAGCCCCCTCACTACACAAGTTTTAAGTCCGCTCAGAATACAGGTTTTACATGCCCTCAGTTAAGAAGTTTTAAACCCCTCACTTTGGATGTTCAAAGTCCCGTCACCATAAATGTTTTAAGCCCCCTCAGCATAGAAGTTTTCACTCCCTACTATCGAACTTTTAAGCCCCCTCAGGATACAAGTTTTAAACCCCTCACTATATGAGTTTTAAGGCCCCTCACTATAGAAGTGTTAAGTGCCCTGAGCACAGAAGTTTTAAGTGCCCTCAGAATACAAGTTTTAAGTTCCCTCACTAAAGAAGTTTTAGCCCCCTCACTATACAAGTTTTAAGGCCTCTCAGAATAGAAGTTTTACGTCCCCTCAGTTAAGGAGTTTTAAACCCCTCACTTTGGATGTTTAAAGTCCCGTCACCATACAAGTTTTAAGCCCCTCACTATAGAAGTTTTAAGGACCCTCAGCATAGAAGTTTTCAGCTCCCTACGATCGAAGTGTTAAGCTCCTTTAGTATACAAGTTTTAAACCCCTCACTATATGAGCTTTAAGTCCCCTCACTATAGAAGTTCTAAGTGCCCTCAGAGTAGAAGTTTTAACTTCCCTCACGATAGAAGTTTTAAGTCCCCTCAGAATAGCAGTTTTAAGCCCCTCACTATAGAAGTTTTAAGGACCCTCAGAATAGAAGTTTTAAGTCCCCTCAGTAAAGAAGTTTGAATCCCCTCACTTTGGAAGCTTCAACTCCCCCCACTATTGAAGTTTTAAGCCCCTTCAGTATACAACTTTTAAACCCCTCACTACATAAGTTTTAAGTCCCCTCACTATAGAAGTTTTATGTCCCCTCAGAATAGCACTTTTAAGTCCCCTCGCCATAGAAGTTTGAAGCCCCCTCACTATAGAAGTTTGAAGCACACTCCGTATAGAATTTTAAGCCCTCTCAATATAGAAGTTTTTAGCCCCCTCAGGATACAAGTTTTAAACCCCTCAGTATATGACTTATAAGTCCCCTCACTACAAAAGTTTTAAGTCCACTCAGAAGAGAAGTTCTACGTTCACTCACTGTAGAAGTTTTATGTCCCCTTAGTATAGAAGTCTCAGTCACCCTCAGTAAAGAAGTTTTAAATCCACTCACTCTAGAAGTTTTAAGCCCCTTCAGTATAGAAGTTTTAAGCCCCTCACTATAGAAGTTTTAAGTTCGCTCAGAACCGCAGTTTTAAGTCCCCTCACTATGGAAGTTTTAAGCACCCTCACTGTAGAAGTTTTAAGCCTCCTCAGTATAGGAGTTTAAAGCCCCTTAACATAGAAGTTTGAAGCCCCCTCAGTGAAGAACTTTCAAGTCTCTTCACTATAGAAGAATAAGCCCCCTCACTGTGGAAGTTTTAAGCCCCCTCACTATATGAGTTTTAAGTACCCTCACTAGAGAAGTTTAAAGCCCCTTCACTATAAAAGTTTTAAGAACCCTCACTATAGAAGTTTTAAGGCCTCTCAGAATAGAAGTTTTATGTCCCCTCGGTTAAAAGTTTCAACCCCTCGCTTTCGATGTTTAAAGTCCCGTCACCATACAAGTTTTAAGCCCCCTCCCTGAAGAAGTTTTAAGCCCCCTGTAGTGCGGGGAGGCCTGCAGGGTCTCTGCTCCCGCTCCCACATAAGAACGCAGGATGTGGTGAGGCCAAAAGGAATACCCACGGAGCCATAGGTAGGGGAGTCATACCACTAAGGTCTCACCGGAGGCTGAGTTCACAAGACGTGCGACCTGCTGTCCGCTTTGCTGCCAACCGACCGACTCTCCTCGACTCTCCTCCGAAGCCACCGCAGTTATATTAGTGGCCAAGGGCTCCATGGTTACAGCTGACGGCCAACCAGCCACAGCTGACGGCCATCTACTACCCGAGCCAGCACCCCTCCGCTGAGGCCGAGAGCCTGGACACTGCTCTCTGGGGCTCTGTCCCCACACTCCACCCCTACAGGATCTCGCCTCACAATCTACGCCACAAGCGGCTTCCCCGAGGGTCCCTGTGCGAGGAGCCTGGAGGTGAATGCAATATCCTGGGCACAGCCACGGTTTCTCAGGGCACCGGCAGTCCTCCTGGGCACAGCCAGACTTCCTGGACCTCTTAGGGTACCACCAGTCTCCTCCTGCCCTCCTGGCAGGAGGTACTGTCGCACTGTAACCACGCTCCAGGGCTGTGGCAACACTTGAGGAGGGTGGTGAGCATGCCCCCGTGTCACCGCTTTCACCACCGGGATCCAGGGACGGAACTCTCCTACCGATGTCTGTCAGCTGAGGCCATGTAGCACGTCCACCCCTAGAATGAATATTCTCCGCAACGGGGGAGACATAAACCTTGTAGGTACGAGGCGGAAGCCTTCCTATACCCAGTGGTAAGGAGACGGCTTTCACAGTCACAGTCTTTCCCGCGTAGCCATCAATGCAGATTGCTGGTCCGGGAACAGTTCTGGGTTCCCATCAACAAGACTGCAGTCTGCGCCAGTGTCCACTAGGGCCAAAACCCTCCGCACATTAGAAGGGGACCGATGGATGGACAGCTCCACGTGGGGCCTCCGGTCCCTGCTCATCCCCTCTGACCGGGTACCTTGGCCCCACCTGTAATCCGTAATCGAGCTGAAAGGAGTCGGCCTCAAGGGGCTGCATGAAGTCCTGGAGGGACACGGGTCGCGCTTTCCCAGACTTCTCCTTTAGGCTTCTCCGGAATTGTTCCGGACGCAACTGTTTCCAGAGTTCCAGCAGGAGTGCATTGGCTTGTCGGTCTATTTTCTTCCGATCGACCCCTGCTGCCAGGAGATCACGCCACATCTGTGCGTGTGTTACTCTCTGAACTCTAGAACTGAAAACGCAATGAGCTTAAGAACTCAGTGGGTAGGTTTAGCGGCAGAATAGACAGACACAGCTGAGAGGTGCACACAGATGTTTACGGCGGTGTTATACATAATTGCCAAAAATGGAAAGCAACCAAGATAGCTTTCCCCGGGTGAATGGATAAACAAAGTGTCCTATATCCGGAAAATAAAACATTATTTAGTGATGAAATTAGCTGCCAAGATACTAAAAGACCCGGAGAAACCTTAAATGCATACCGCTAAGTGAAAGAAGCCAGTCTGAAAAGGCGACGCATTACATGATTCTAACTACGTGACATTCTGAGAAAGGAAGAACTACAGAGACAGTAAATAGATTAGTAGTTTCCGGGGCTTGAGAGAACTAGAGAGATCACAATAGGTGGAATACCTAAAGTATCTCTAGGGCAGTGAAATTATTCCGGATGATACTATCGTGGTGGATAAATGACGTTACGCGTTTGTCAGAATCCATAGAACTGTACAATAAAAGAGTGAACTAAATGGAAACTATGGAATTGAGTTAATAAGGTGTCGACATCGGTTCATCTATTGTAACAAAGGTACCACACCAGACAAGATGTTACTAACAGGGGAAGCTGGAGAGATAAGGGGAAGGGAATACGTGAGAACGCTATCCTTTCTGCTCGATTTTCCTTTCAATCTAAAACTTCTCTAGAAAACAAAGTCTATTAGTGCTTTTTCTAACCTATGGCAAACAGTGATCCAGGAGAGTCAGCGTGTCCCTAGGTACACAGGGAGGTCCCTGGTGGAATAGACAAAGACAGTCATATCCTAAAACTTCAGGTTTTGAAATCACTCCTTCGCTCCAGGACATAATGTAACAAGGCCTTGAGGTTAATCATAAAATTCATTTTGGCCTGTCAAATGGAGCAGATCCCAGAGATAAAGAGTGGGTTACTTTGCTAATTCCTTTAGGATGGGCAAGCGGAACAAACCTGGTAGACGAATTTCATTAGAAGGCACCAGTTCCCTTCTTCAAACAGGTTCCCTTCTTCAAACAGCTCCCCTTCCCCAAGCAGGCAAGGGAAGGTATAAAAGTAAGAGCTTTTGCCTCAGTCATGGGGCACCCCCCATGCGGGACCCCTCCTGCTCGGGAGCCGCAACCTCTTCTCCTGCCTCTAATAAACTATCCTCTTTTTAAAAACTCTTGCCTCTCCCTGGTCCGTGTTTCCATTCTTCGGCTTCACGAGACAGGATCACGGCCCACACTCAGAAACTGCCGGCAGATCCAACATCACCTACGTCATTTGGGGGCTCGCTGGGGATTGAAGGAGAGGTAAATATTATCTGTGCCTTTCTACTTGCCCACCCTATGGGCCTTCGTCGTTTTTTTTTCTTTTTTTTTTTTCTCCTTTAGCATACAAACAGTAGGCCTCCGTCAGCCATTTAAATGCGAAAAGCGGGGCTGCTACTCTTAAGAGTCAGAGGGCAGGTCTTGCAGGAGGGCAGGTCTTGCATGAGGGCAGGTCTTGCAGGAGGGCTCTGGTTGATCCCCGGGGGCACTGAGCCCTAGGAATGTCAGCCACAGTCTAACTTCCTTCTCTCTTGCTTTCTCATTTCTCTTTCCACGAGGAGACTGAATACTGGCCCGTGGCCAGGCCTGTGGGTCTTTGCGGACAACTGAGGGAATTTTGGGCGTGGCCACTCTACGGAAAATTTCCAAAGGTTCCTTAGCTCCTCTCCCAGCCCAACTGCCCATAAGGGTGCCAGCAAGACGACTCCTTTGTCTTTGCTGTTCTTTCATCCTGTGGCTGTCTCTCCTCAACTTTTGAGATGCTGGTCTGGGGCCTCTTCCCTGCAGGACCTTCTCAACACTCCCTGCCGACCTCAGAACATCTTAAGGTAAGAACATGAACCTCTGCCTCTATAGGACATCTCTCGTCACGCAGGATAAGATTTACTGGCATTTAACATTTCCTCTCAATCATCCCCTGCTCTCCCGTGATCTCACTGTACTCTGGGGACTGCAAGCAGCAACTCTGCTGCCTGGCGCCGCCCCCAGCTCAGCAGGGCTGCAGCCACAGCCCAGAGGGGAAAGGCAGCAAAAGCACAGCTCCTCCAGGGCACCACCCGCCAGGCCCCCTCAGCCACCTCCAGGCCACGTTTTCAAGGAGGACCAACATCGTCCAGACTCACTTTCCCTTAAGGAGGAAACTTGACCTGAAACCTTTTGGGGCTCCCCTTTTTCTCTTTTTGCACTCTCTTCCCCGTTGGGAATCAAAACCTCGCCACTTGCCTTTCTGCGCTGGCTAAATACGCAAGCTCCAAGTCTTGATTGAGTATGTCCTCTGTCCTTAAATACCTTTATTTAGAAGGCCACTATTATGGTCATCGTGCAATCAATTTCTGTGATGCCCAGGGTTGCGCTATCCACCCCGCAACTTTAAAGCATCCCCTTACAGGCCACAGCCTCTATGGGCCTGTAGGCCAATGCCGAAGATTCAGGCGGGGCCGGGGTAGGCGCCCACCCGGAGGCACGGGCCGGGCCGCCCAGGTAAGCGCCAATAATCCTGGCGCGCCTCGGAACCAGTCGCGCGGTGTCTGCGGCCCAGGCGTCTGCGGGGACGGGACGCCTCAGAGCAGATTGTGGGAGATGAATTGCCAAGGGACGCCTTTCTCTTCTTCCTTCCTTTCCGATGGGCAATCAGCCCTCACGCGCCTCCACCCCCCTGGACCGCATCTTGAAACACAGGGACAAATTTGACCCTCAGACTTTGAAGAAACAGCGCCTGATTTTCTTTTGTTCAGAGGTTTGGCCTAAATATTCATTGGAAGATGGGGAGACTTGGCCTTCTGAGGGAAGTAGTAATTATAATACTATCATGCAACAAGACCCGTTTTGCAGAAAGGAGGGCACACGGTCAGAAGTTCCATATGTTCAGGCTTTTTTTGCCCTGAGGGACAACCCAAATCTCTGCAAGAAGTGTAAAGTTGACCCGGCTCTTTTGGCTGTGATCTCTTGCCTCCCTTCCCCCAATGAGTCCCTTTTTAAGGGGACTCCTCCTAAGGGGACTCCTTCTAGGAGTCTCCTTCTAAGGTGAATCTCCCTAGGGAGACCCCTCCTAAAGAGACTCTTCCAAGAGAACTCCAGCGGGATCCTCCTCTCCTGGGGAGGACCCTTCAACAAACACCCATCTCCAAATCCACCTATAAACAGGAATGTGTGAGGCTGAGGTAACTGAAGGAAAAAAGTGGCACTTTTGAAAGCCAAATGGCTCATTCGCAAGCCAGCGCCCTTACTCTGCTGCTCTAAGTCCTACAACGACCACCCACGGTGAGATTCATCATCAGGGAAACAGCCTTTAGATTGGAGTCCCAAAATACTAAAGTCAGAATACCTCTGCCACTGAATTTGTCAAGAAAATGGCTTCAATACCTCGGTATTGCAAAACAACAAAATCCTGAGGTGTTAATTATTAGGTACCACATAAGTTCATCTCTTTCTAACTTCTTGTCACACGAACGTTAAGAGAAATTAAGATCTCTTAATGAATATATTTTATTACTAACACCTATGCTTTTAAAGGGTGCCAAATACATTCCTGGGTTTGCCAGTGGAAGTGCTCATTGCTCACTTTTGGTTGTCAGTATGTATGTCACCAGAATAATTTTCTACGTTTTCTATTTCTCAGTCAGATCCTTGGTAACTCAAAACTTAAATCTAAAAACTAAGTTTTGCTGACAGTTAAGCAAATTTTTATATTGCAAAACTGCTACAGTTCATGTGCTTTCCTCAGTATCAGCTATAGGCCACTAAGAGGAAACTTCGCCTAATGCTTTCCCTAACTGGCAGGGAATTCTAATGGTTCTGACCCAATCTGACAGCCCCGAGTAAGAGGCTCAGATCCTACAAAGGGCCAGGAATCTGTTTAAAAGTCTTGACAGCCAAGACAGAAAAACGAGGAATAAAGGAACAGTGAGACCAGAGCATAAGAACAGAGACAGGCCAGACTTTTGGCCACAGTTATAGACAACCCAGGGCTGAAGCCACCTCAGGACACCCCAAAGGCCCCAGAGAGAAGCACCAGATCAAAGACCCTACTCTGGATATACAAGCCCAGATCACTGGATTCCTAATCCTCCAAAACAGCTGCGCCCCCTATAGAGACTAAAGGGCACACTACACCAGAGAGTATGCCTTGATCTGAAGGGAGCAAGGAGCAGCTCCCTCCCCAAGAATGGCAGTCCTCACTGTTGGGCCTGAAGTTCCCGGTGGCTCCCAAGCTGTTCTCATCACAGGGGGTAAAACTGTGGGTGACCCTGAGGTGGTAAGCCTGTTCATTTCCTCATGGACATAGAAGCCATTTATTCTGTCTCAACTGCTCACTCTGGACCTCCTTCCTCTGAAAACTGCTTTGCTTGTAAAGATAAAGACAGCCCCCAGATTTGGGCTCATTTGGCTCAGCCTGTTTCTTATCATTGGTCTATACCTTAAAGAAAACAGAAAATAAACAAAATTAAACTTAAGGAAGACTCGGAAACTAATTCAGTAAAACACCAGACAACTTAGCACGCGGCCGACCAGCTTGCCTCCAGGCCACAGCTACAGCTGCCATCCTAGTTCCTTCCCAAAGCCACCAAGCTCCCAATGGGACAAGACTTAACCGGTTTGCTTTCTGCCCCACACCACATTCAAGGGTTTTTCAATGCTCATAAAAGTCACAGGCTCACTGATAGCCGCCTCCTACAACATCAGGCCTTCTTCAAAGGTCCTGTCATTCAAGTAGGGACCTGCTCCGCCCTTAATCTTGCTGCCTTCCTCCCAGAGACAGAGGAAGAATTAACTGCCAATGGGTGTTAATTCCAGCTCTACTGCTAAAACACATGTACAAAAAAATACCCCGAGACAACCCACATTGGACGCTCTTCACGGATGAGAGTTCTTTTATAGAAAAGGACATACAAAAGCCTAGGTAGTCAAAGAGCTTACTCGATAACAACAACCCAAAACGCACCTCACAGGCTATCCATGCCATGAGACAAAAGTCAGGACAGGTCAGAATAAGAGTTCCGAAACAAAGCTGCCATCCATTATCTACTTCTCAAACACAATCAAAAACATACAAAGTGGAAAGGGTTATGCTGTTTCAGTCTCTCTGATAGTTCACAGTTACTTAAAGGTTTCCAAGATTAAACGAAAAACGAGATTCTTTGTTTAGATTTGTCCTTCCTTACTTGCTGGCTTCCTAGCCTAACAGGACTTAAAGAAGCCTTTCTCATATTTCTGTTATTCATTATGACAGGAATCATCTCTTGCTGCTGCCTACGGTGTAATCTCTGCTTGAGGACCACTCACTAGCTGGCTACGACGGCCTCCAAAGCAACAAACTCTCATCTGGACATGCTCATCTACCGGGGACCCTTCGATAGACCTCTGGACGAGCCCTAGCTGCCGGTCTCTCTCTATGTCCCTCCTCAGCCTGAAGCAGCCAGAGCGGTCGTCGCCCCTATCCCCTCAGGGCAGTTAGGCTTTCCTCTTCAGAGGGGGGATCCATAGGGCAGAGTTCGCATGTCCCTAGGTAGACAGGGAGGTCCCCGGTGGAATAAACAGAGAGTCGTGTCCTAAAACTTCAGGTTTTGAAAATCACTCCTTCGCCACCTATATGTATGGAACACTTCACTACAGAGGACAGGGTTTGTGACGTTTATGACGCTGAAGGAAAACTGAGAACAAACTACGTTGGTCCGGGACGTGCGGCGATCTCATCACGAGTTCACAGTCGCTCCCGAAAGACATGTTTGGGGGACCTCTCCAGCAATACTCAACACGCAGAGGGAGCGAGGAAGGTTTAACTGGCCCAGGGGGAGAGGTCCGCGGCCGGAAGGAGTATACATGAAGGAAAAGGGAACGAGGGATTTTGAGGGTGGTGGCAAGAATGTGGCTTCCGCCGCAGACCCAGGCTGATTTCTGCTATTGGTAAACACTGGTGGTGTTTAGAAACGTGGACATTTAATGATCTCTAGTGCCCTCTGTTGCCCAACTAAGTGAAGAACTAAAGGCTTCTCCTTAATCCCTGAAGAACTCTTCACCTGGAGAAGAGAAGAAATGCCTGATTTTAGCAATGTCCCCCAAAACACCACCCTCCCGAGGCCGAGCTAGGGGCCGGGTGGGAGGTAGTAGTGGGCGGTTCAAGTGCAGTGGCATCTGCTGTGCACAGCAGAGACACAGCCACTTCAAAGAAGCCTCCTCTCATAGCTGAGGACCAGCAGTCCCTGGCAGGCTGTGATGGGAAAACACAAGGTGCTTTCAGATCTATATTCATATGCCCGCTATCGACATATGATTATATTTGTACGTCTTCTCCCAAGTGTGAGCATCTCTGTCACCCACCTATCTGGTGGTGGTAATGACCCAGTTCTAGTTTCTCTTTCATGTATTCTTGTTACCTAGAGGAAGATATATCCACGTCCAGTAAATATAAATGTAAAACTCTCTTCAAAAGGCTGTCTCAATCATCAAGTGAACTATGAACAGACTGACATTTAGGTTCGAGAACTCATCCTAGAAAGAGCGCCACGTACCTCATTGCTGAGCATCACTTACGGTCACCTTCGAAGTGCTCCCCTTGGGAGGCTATGCACGGACACAAGCGCCTAGTCCACCCTTCAAAGCGATGGAGCGCGGAACTCCTTTCCCGGAACGGCCACATCAGAGCTGTCCTCGTATTACCCTGGATGTCCTGAACGTCACCCACATGTCTTCCTTGCAATATTTCCTTGCTCTTCAGGTAAAGAAAGAAGTCATTGGGGGCCAGATCAGTTTAGTTTTCCTCAAGTTTGAGTTACGGGGTAGACGAGCATCTTAATCTTTTCTGGGCTTCGACTGCTCAAGGTGCTCATCTGGCCCTTTGCTACACGCCCATTCGGCTCATCTACAGATGTCAACTTCCTCCTCCATCGGTGACCTTTCCCAGAATACCGTCTCCTCTGACCCAGTAGAGAGCACCTTCTGAACATCTGGAAGCTTCTGCCAGCTGTGGGTAATCTTGGTATCATTCCAAAATAACACCACTCAGCTCTTGTAACTTCCTTTGGGGGAGGGAGGTGTCACAAATGATAAAGTACGAACAGTTTATTCCCTTAGGTACACGCTTTTAGCTTGTGTTGACACCCTGGATGGAATTCTCTATGTGCTGAAATGTAACCACGGCTGTGTGTAAGCGGTACAATAGACTCCAGTGGAATTGGATCAACACTGTGGGACTGAACGCCCTCTGCCGCTTTTTGGGTTTCTTGAATCTTATTTTTATGGACGCACTGGGTTACTCATTATCCTTGTTCTGAAAGTCATTATAAATCTAACAAGATTCAGTTTAACAAAAACTTGAACCATAACCTTTACTATTCAAGGATTTAACTTTAAGTCATTTTTACAATATTATGTTCAGGCAATTCATTTGGATTGCCCACGATCATCTTTTCTCTTTCCAACTCAGATGAGTTTTGTATCATTTAGTAAGTAACACTGTTGTTTTCCTACTGCTGCTCATGAAATGAATTTAGTGGGTCATAAGGAGGAGTTTCCTCTTTTTTTTTTTTTCCCCCACAGTGAAACATTTTATGTAAAGGATACATTTATCCCGGGGCGACCCCTGAGGAGCAGGGTTTCCCTTCTGCTGGGAGGGACCCCCTGCTGTACAGTTAAGTTCCCCACAGCTGTGCGGCGCCCAGGGGAGAAAGGGCTGAGGCCAGTCAAAAGGCTGCTGCTCCTGGCCCGGAAGCAAACACCTCCACCCCTCAGCACATCTGGGAGTGCCCCGCCGGGGGAGCCACACCTCTGCTTGCCCCAGGTCCTCCCGAATCCGCTGAGGACCCTCTGCGCGCCCCCTTGACCCTGAGTCTCCCTGCTCCCGCCCCCGCGCCGCCCGCCCGGCGTCCCGTGCGCGCGAGCGCGCCCCCGCGCGCTTCTGGCGGTCTCGGGCACGCGCGCCCATTGTTCCCTGCTGCATCCCGGCAACAGGCCCAACGGTGGGCACTTCGCCTTCAGCCCTGTTGACAGCTGAAGGAGCTAGCTAGGAGCCTGCTGTGGGTCCAAAGACAGACCTCACCCAAGTGACCCATGGGCGCTTATCAGGGCAGGATCTGTCCCCCACGCCCGCCCCGGGCACCCGAGGGCCAGCACCACTGCGCTCGCCATGCCCACCACGTTCATTTGGCCCGCCATCCTCACACAGCGGTCCGTGCCCCTCCGTTCTCTCGCAGGCCAAACTGCAGGTATCTGATGAGTTTGCCGTCGTGCTTCCTCACAGCGTCTCGGCGGCGATGTTCCTGCTCTCTCAAACGCTGCGCACTTTTCTGGGGTCCCTCGTCTCAATCGGCAGGCATGGCCATCAGAGGGAAGCGGTGCTGTCTGCTCTGCACTTACAGATAGCCTGCAGCTCAGTGTCTCCGGTGGGCAGAGCCAGTCACTGTGTGGCACAGGACCAGGTAGACACCCACATGCCCCTCACAACACCCCGGGGTGCCCCCAGCACCTGCACAGAGCAGAGCCTGTTGAGGGCCAAAGGGGCACCGAAGCAGGAGGAAGACCCTGCACTCAGACTGAAGCAGGCCACTCAGGGAAGGAACCCCGATGGCACTGGGGCTTCCCGGTCCGCATTTAGGCCCCTGGGGGTCCAGA